>NC_088419.1:13943357-14050857 GCF_034236695.1 Oncorhynchus nerka | reverse complement strand
TCTCTCTGTAACACAAACAGTCTCTGTCTCTCTCTGTTACACACACAGTACACTCTCTCTCTCTGTAACACAAACAGTCTCTCTCTCTCTGTAACACACACAGTCTCTGTCTCTCTCTGTAACACAAACAGTCTCTCTCTCTCTCTCTGTAACACAAACAGTCTCTCTCTCTCTCTCTGTAACACACACAGTCTCTCTCTCTCTCTCTCTCTCTCTCTCTGTGTAACACACACAGTCTGTCTCTCTCTGTCACACACACAGTCTCTCTCTCTCTCTCTCTCTCTCTCTCTCTGTCACACACATAGTCTCTCTCTCTGTGTAACACACACAGTCTGTCTCTCTCTGTCACACACACAGTCTCTCTCTCTCTCTGTAACACACACAGTCTCTCTCTCTCTCTCTGTGTAACACACACAGTCTGTCTCTCTCTGTCACACACACAGTCTCTCTCTCTCTCTCTCTCTCTCTCTGTAACACACACAGTCTGTCTCTCTCTCTGTGTAACACACACAGTCTCTGTCTGTCTGTAACACACACAGTCTCTCTCTCTCTGTAACACACAGTCTCTCTCTCTCTCTCTCTGTAACACACACAGTCTCTCTCTCTCTCTCTCTGTAACACACACAGTCTCTGTCTCTCTCTCTCTGTAACCAACACAGTCTGTCTCTCTATCTGTAACACATACAGTCTCTGTCTCTCTCTCTGTACACACACAGTCTCTGTATGTCTGTAACACACAGTCTCTGTCTCTCCCTCTCTGTAACACACACAGTCTCTCTCTCTCTCTCTCTGTAACACAGAGAGTCTCTCTCTCTCTACTCTGTAACAGTCTCAGTCTCTCTCTCTCTCTCTGTAACACACACAGTCTCTCTCTCTCTCTCTCTGTAACACACACAGTCTCTGTCTCTCTCTGTAACACACAGTCAGTCTCTGTCTCTCTGTGTCTAGACACACACACAGTCTCTGTCTCTCTGTCACACACACAGTCTGTCTTTCTCTCTCTCTGTGTAACACACACAGTCTGTCTCTCTCTGTCACACACAGTCTCTCTCTCTCTCTCTGTGTAACACACACAGTCTCTCTCTCTCTCACTCTGTGTAACACACACAGTCTCTGTCTCTCTGTCACACACACAGTCAGTCTCTCTCTCTCTCTCTCTGTGTAACACACACAGTCTGTCTCTCTCTGTCACACACACAGTCTACAGTCTCTCTCTCTCTCTCTCTGTCACACACAGTACAGTCTCTCTCTCTCTGTGTAACACACACAGTCTGTCTCTCTCTGTCACACACACAGTCTCTCTCTCTCTCTCTGTAACACACACAGTCTCTCTCTCTCTCTCTTGTAACACACACAGTCTGTCTCTCTCTGTCACACACACAGTCTCTCTCTCTCTCTCTCTCTCTCTCTCTTCTCTCTCTCTGTAACACACACAGTCTGTCTGTCTCTCTGTGTAACACACACAGTCTCTGTCTGTCTGTAACAAACACAGTCTCTCTCTCTCTGTAACACACAGTCTCTGTCTCTCTCTCTCTCTGTAACACACACAGTCTCTGTCTCTCTCTCTCTGTAACACACACAGTCTCTGTCTCTCTCTCTCTGTAACACACACAGTCTCTCTCTCTCTCTCTCTCTCTCTCTCTGTAACACACACAGTCTGTCTCTCTCTCTGTGTAACACACACAGTCTCTGTCTGTCTGTAACACACACAGTTATAGACTCTGAAACAGTCTCTGTCTCTCTCTCTCTCTGTACACACACACACAGTCTCTCTCTCTCTCTCTGTAACACACACAGTCTCTGTCTCTGTCTTTCTGTAACACACCACAGTCTCTCTCTCTCTATCTGTAACACATACAGTCTCTGTCTCTCTCTGTAACACACACAGTCTCTGTATGTCTGTAACACACAGTCTCTGTCTCTCTCTCTGTAACACACACAGTCTCTCTCTCTCTCTCTGTAACACACACAGTCTCTCTCTCTCTCTGTAACACACACAGTCTCTCTGTCTCTCTCTGTAACACACACAGTCTCTCTCTCTCTCTCTCTGTAACACACACAGTCTCTCTCTCTCTCTGTAACACACACACAGATCAGTCTCTGTCTCTCTCTGTCACACACACAGTCTGTCTCTCTCTCTCTGTCACACACACAGTCTGTCTTTCTCTCTCTCTGTGTAACACACACAGTCTGTCTCTCTCTGTCACACACCTGTCAGTCTCTGTCTCTCTCTCTCTGTAACACACACAGTCTCTCTCTCTCTCTCTCTCTG
Source organism: Oncorhynchus nerka (assembly GCF_034236695.1). NCBI lineage: Eukaryota > Metazoa > Chordata > Actinopteri > Salmoniformes > Salmonidae > Oncorhynchus > Oncorhynchus nerka. Next base: position 14,048,585 of record NC_088419.1, on the reverse strand, counting down.
TGTAACACACACAGTCTGTCTCTCTCTGTCACACACACAGTCTCTCTCTCTCTCTCTCTCTCTCTCTCTCTGTCACACACATAGTCTCTCTCTCTCTCTCTCTCTGTAACACACACAGTATCTCTCTCTCTCTCACTCTGTGTATACACACACAGTCTGTCGCTCTCTGTCACACACAGTCTACAGTCTCTCTCTCTCTCTCTGTGTAACACACACAGTCTGTCTCTCTCTGTCACACACACAGTCTCTCTCTCTCTCTCTCTCTGTAACACACACAGTCTCTCTCTCTCTCTGTGTAACACACACAGTCTGTCTCTCTCTGTCACACACAGTCTCTCTCTCTCTCTCTCTCTCTCTCTCTCTCTCTCTCTGTAACACACACAGTCTGTCTCTCTCTCTGTGTAACACACACAGTCTCTGTCTGTCTGTAACAAACACAGTCTCTCTCTCTCTGTAACACACAGTCTCTGTCTCTCTCTCTCTCTGTAACACACACAGTCTCTGTCTCTCTCTCTCTGTAACACACACAGTCTCTGTCTCTCTCTCTCTGTAACACACACAGTCTGTCTCTCTCTCTCTGTAACACATACAGTCTCTCTCACTCTCTCTGTAACACACAGTCTCTGTATGTCTGTAACACACAGTCTCTGTCTCTCCCTCTCTGTAACACACACAGTCTCTCTCTCTCTCTGTAACACACAGAATCTCTCTCTCTCTCTCTCTGTAACACACACAGTCTCTCTCTCTCTCTGTAACACACACAGTCTCTCTCTCTCTCTCTGTAACACACAGTCTCTCTCTCTCTCTGTAACACACACAGTCTCTCTCTCTCTGTAAACACACCCAGTCTCTCTCTCTCTCTCTCTCTCTGTAACACACACAGTCTCTCTCTCTCTCTAACACACACAGTCTCTGTCTCTCTCTGTAACACACACAGTCTCTCTCTCTCTCTCTCTGTAACACACACAGTCTCTCTCTCTCTGTAACACACACAGTCTCTGTCTCTCTCTCTCTCTCTGTACACACACAGTCTCTCTCTCTCTCTGGAACGCACACAGTCTCTCTCTCTCTGTATACACACACAGTCTCTCTCTCTCTCTCTGTAACACACACAGTCTCTCTCTCTCTCTCTCTCTCTCTCTCTCTCTCTCTGTAACACACAGTCTCTCTCTCTCTCTCTGTAACTGCACACAGTCTCTCTCTCTGTAACACACACAGTCTCTCTCTGTAACACAAACAGTCTCTCTCTCTCTGTAACACACACAGTCTCTGTCTCTCTCTGTAACACACACAGTCTCTCTCTCTCTCTCTGTCACACACACAGTCTGTCTCTGTCTCTCTGTCACACACACAGTCTGTCTTTCTCTCTCTCTGTGTATAACACACAGTCTGTCTCTCTCTGTCACACACAGTCTCTCTCTCTCTCTCTCTCTCTCTGTAACACACACAGTCTCTGTCTCTCTCACTCTGTGTAACACACACAGTCTGTCGCTCTCTGTCACACACACCTCTCTCTCTCTCTCTCTCTGTGTAACACACACAGTCTGTCTCTCTCTGTCACACACACAGTCTCTCTCTCTCTCTCTCTCTGTAACACACACAGTCTCTCTCTCTCTCTCTCTCTCTCTCTCTCTCTCTCTCTCTGTGTAACACACACAGTCTGTCTCTCTCTGTCACACACACAGTCTCTCTCTCTCTCTCTCTCTCTGTCACACACATAGTCTCTCTCTCTCTCTCTCTGTACACACACACAGTCTCTCTCTCTCTCTCTCTCTCTGTAACACACACAGTCTGTCGCTCTCTGTCACACACACAGTCTCTCTCTCTCTCTCTCTCTGTGTAACACACACAGTCTGTCTCTCTCTGTCACACACACAGTCTCTCTCTCTCTCTCTGTAACACACACAGTCTCTCTCTCTCTCTCTGTGTAACACACACAGTCTGTCTCTCTCTGTCACACACACAGTCTCTCTCTCTCTCTCTCTCTCTCTCTCTCTCTCTCTCTCTCTCTCTGTAACACACACAGTCTGTCTCTCTCTCTGTGTAACACACACAGTCTCTGTCTGTCTGTAACAAACACAGTCTCTCTCTCTCTGTAACACACAGTCTCTGTCTCTCTCTCTCTCTGTAACACACACAGTCTCTGTCTCTCTCTCTCTGTAACACACACAGTCTCTGTCTCTCTCTCTCTGTAACACACACAGTCTGTCTCTCTCTCTCTGTAACACATACAGTCTCTCTCACTCTCTCTGTAACACACAGTCTCTGTATGTCTGTAACACACAGTCTCTGTCTCTCCCTCTCTGTAACACACACAGTCTCTCTCTCTCTCTCTGTAACACACAGAGTCTCTCTCTCTCTCTCTGTAACACACACAGTCTCTCTCTCTCTCTCTCTGTAACACACACAGTCTCTCTCTCTCTCTCTGTAACACACACAGTCTCTCTCTCTCTCTGTAACACACACAGTCTCTCTCTCTCTCTCTGTAACACACCCAGTCTCTCTCTCTCTCTCTCTCTCTGTAACGCACACAGTCTCTCTCTCTCTGTAACACACACAGTCTCTGTCTCTCTCTGTAACACACACAGTCTCTCTCTCTCTCTCTCTCTGTAACACACACAGTCTCTCTCTCTCTCTCTCTGTAACACACACAGTCTCTCTCTCTCTCTCTCTCTCTCTCTCTGTAACACACACAGTCTCTCTCTCTCTCTCTGGAACGCACACAGTCTCTCTCTCTCTGTAACACACACAGTCTCTCTCTCTCTCTCTGTAACACACACAGTCTCTCTCTCTCTCTCTCTCTCTCTCTCTCTCTCTCTGTAACACACACAGTCTCTCTCTCTCTCTCTGTAACGCACACAGTCTCTCTCTCTCTGTAACACACACAGTCTCTCTCTCTCTGTAACACAAACAGTCTCTCTCTCTCTGTAACACACACAGTCTCTGTCTCTCTCTGTAACACACACAGTCTCTCTCTCTCTCTCTGTCACACACACAGTCTGTCTCTCTCTCTCTGTCACACACACAGTCTGTCTTTCTCTCTCTCTGTGTAACACACACAGTCTGTCTCTCTCTGTCACACACAGTCTCTCTCTCTCTCTCTCTCTCTGTAACACACACAGTATCTCTCTCTCTCTCTCACTCTGTGTAACACACACAGTCTGTCGCTCTCTGTCACACACACAGTCTCTCTCTCTCTCTCTCTCTCTGTGTAACACACACAGTCTGTCTCTCTCTGTCACACACACAGTCTCTCTCTCTCTCTCTCTCTGTAACACACACAGTCTCTCTCTCTCTCTCTCTCTCTCTCTCTCTCTCTCTCTGTGTAACACACACAGTCTGTCTCTCTCTGTCACACACACAGTCTCTCTCTCTCTCTCTCTCTCTCTCTCTCTGTCACACACATAGTCTCTCTCTCTCTCTCTCTCTGTAACACACACAGTATCTCTCTCTCTCTCTCACTCTGTGTACAGTCTGTCGCTCTCTGTCACACACAGATCAGTCTCTCTCTCTCTCTGTAACACACACACAGTCTCTCTCTCTCTCTGTCTCTCTCTGTAACACACACAGTCTCTCTCTCTCTCTCTGTATAACACACACAGTCTGTCTCTCTCTGTCATACACACTCTCTCTCTCTCTCTCTCTCTCTCTCTCTCTCTGTAACACACACAGTCTGTCTCTCTCTCTGTGTAACACACACAGTCTCTGTCTGTCTGTAACAAACACAGTCTCTCTCTCTCTGTAACACACAGTCTCTGTCTCTCTCTCTCTCTGTAACACACACAGTCTCTGTCTCTCTCTCTCTGTAACACACACAGTCTCTGTCTCTCTCTCTCTGTAACACACACAGTCTGTCTCTCTCTCTCTGTAACACATACAGTCTCTCTCTCTCTCTCTGTAACACACAGTCTCTCTCTGTATGTCTGTAACACACAGTCTCTGTCTCTCCCTCTCTGTAACACACACAGTCTCTCTCTCTCTCTCTGTAACACACAGAGTCTCTCTCTCTCTCTCTGTAACACACACAGTCTCTCTCTCTCTCTCTCTGTAACACACACAGTCTCTCTCTCTCTCTCTGTCACACACACAGTCTCTCTCTCTCTCTGTAACACACACAGTCTCTCTCTCTGTCTCTGTAACACACCCAGTCTCTCTCTCTCTCTCTCTCTCTGTAACACACAGTCTCTCTCTCTCTCTGTAACACACACAGTCTCTGTCTCTCTCTGTAACACACACAGTCTCTCTCTCTCTCTCTCTGTAACACACACAGTCTCTCTCTCTCTCTCTCTGTAACACACACAGTCTCTCTCTCTCTCTCTCTCTCTGTAACACACAGTCTCTCTCTCTCTCTCTCTGAACTGTCACACACAGTCTCTCTCTCTCTCTGTAACACACACAGTCTCTCTCTCTCTCTCTGTAACACACACAGTCTCTCTCTCTCTCTCTCTCTCTCTCTCTCTCTCTCTCTGTAACACACAGTCTCTCTCTCTCTCTGTAACACACAGTCTCTCTCTCTCTCTGTAACACACACAGTCTCTCTCTCTCTGTAACACAAACAGTCTCTCTCTCTCTGTAACACACACAGTCTCTCTCTCTCTGTAACACACACAGTCTCTCTCTCTCTGTCACACACACAGTCTCTCTCTCTCTCTGTAACACACACAGTCTGTCTCTCTCTCTCTCTGTGTAACACACACAGTCTCTGTCTCTCTCTGTCACACACAGTCTCTGTCTCTCTCTCTCTCTCACAGTCTCTCTCTCTCTCTCTCTGTGTAACACACACAGTCTCTCTCTCTGTCACACACACAGTCTCTCTCTCTCTCTCTCTCTCTGTAACACACACAGTCTCTCTCTCTGTAACACACAGTCTCTCTCTCTCTCTCTCTGTAACACACACAGTCTCTCTCTCTCTCTCTCTCTGTAACACTCTCTCTCTCTCTGTGTAACACACACAGTCTGTCTCTCTCTGTAACACACACAGTCTCTCTCTCTCTCTCTCTGTAACACACACAGTCTCTCTCTCTCTCTCTATAGACACTGACACAGTCTCTCTCTCTCTCTCTGTAACACACACAGTCTCTGTCTCTCTCTGTCACACACACAGTCTCTCTCTCTCTCTCTCTCTGTAACACACACAGTCTCTCTCTCTCTGTACACACACAGTCTCTCTGTCTCTCTCTAACACACACAGTCTCTCTCTCTCTCTCTCTGTAACACACACAGTCTCTCTCTCTCTCTGTAACACACACAGTCTCTCTCTCTCTGTAACACACACAGTCTGTCTCTCTCTCTGTAACACACACAGTCTCTGTCTCTGTAAACAAACACAGTCTCTCTCTCTGTAACACACAGTCTCTCTCTCTCTCTCTCTCTGTAACACACACAGTCTCTCTCTCTCTCTCTGTAACACACACAGTCTCTCTCTCTCTCTCTGTAACACACACAGTCTCTCTCTCTCTCTCTGTAACACAAACAGTCTCTCTCTCTCTGTAACACACACAGTCTCTCTCTCTCTGTAACACAAACAGTCTCTCTCTCTGTAACACACACAGTCTCTGTCTCTCTCTGTAACACAAACAGTCTCTCTCTCTCTCTGTAACACACACAGTCTCTGTCTCTCTCTCTCTGTAACACACACAGTCTCTCTCTCTCTCTGTGTAACACACACAGTCTCTCTCTCTCTCTCTCTGTAACACACACAGTCTCTGTCTCTCTCTGTAACACACACACAGTCTCTCTCTCTGTGTAACACACACAGTCTGTCTCTCTCTGTAACACACACACAGTCTCTCTCTCTCTCTCTGTAACACACACAGTCTGTCTCTCTCTGTCACACACACAGATACAGTCTCTCTCTCTCTCTCTCTGTACACACAGTCTCTCTCTCTACAGTCTCTCTCTCTCTCTGTGTAACACACACAGTCTGTCTCTCTCTGTCACACACACAGTCTCTCTCTCTCTCTCTCTGTGTCAACACACACAGTCTCTCTCTCTCTCTCTCTGTAACACACACAGTCTGTCTCTCTCTGTCAGTCTCTCTCTCTCTCTGTAACACACACAGTCTCTCTCTCTCTCTGTAACACACACAGTCTGTCTCTCTCTGTCACACACACAGTCTCTCTCTCTCTCTCTCTCTCTCTCTCTCTCTCTCTCTCTGTAACACACACAGTACAGTCTCTCTGTGTAACACACACAGTCTCTGTCTCTCTCTGTAACAACACACAGTCTCTCTCTCTCTGTAACACACAGTCTCTGTCTCTCTCTCTCTGTAACACACACAGTCTCTGTCTCTCTCTCTCTGTAACACACACAGTCTCTGTCTCTCTCTCTCTGTAACACACACAGTCTCTCTCTCTGTCTACAGTCTCTCTCTCTCTGTACAGTCTCTGTCTGTCTGTAACACACAGTCTCTCTCTCTCTGTAACACAACTCTCTCTCTCTCTGTAACACACACAGTCTCTCTCTCTCTCTGTAACACAACAGTCTCTCTCTCTGTCTGTAACACACAGTCTCTCTCTCTCTCTGTAACACACACAGTCTCTCTCTCTCTGTAACACACACAGTCTCTCTCTGTAACACACACAGTCTCAGTCTCTCTCTCTCTGTAACACACACAGTCTCTCTCTCTCTGTATACACACACAGTCTCTGTCTCTCTCTCTCTGTAACACACAGTCTCTCTCTCTCTCTCTGTAACACACACAGTCTCTCTCTCTCTCTCTGTAACACACACAGTCTCTCTCTCTCTGTAACACACACAGTCTGTCTCTCTCTCTCTGTCACACACACAGTCTCTCTCTCTCTCTGTAACACACACAACACACACAGTCTCTGTCTCTCTCTGTAACACAAACAGTCTCTGTCTCTCTCTCTGTAACACACACAGTCTCTGTCTCTCTCACACACCACAGTCTCTCTCTGTCTCTCTCTGTGTAACACACACAGTCTCTGTCTCTCTCTGTCACACACACAGTCTCTCTCTCTCTCTCTCTGTAACACAACACAGTCTCTGTCTCTCTCTCTGTAACACACACAGTCTCTCTCTCTCTGTAACACACACAGTCTCTCTCTCTCTCTGTAACACACACAGTCTCTCTCTCTCTCTGTAACACACACAGTCTCTCTCTCTCTGTAACACACAACAGTCTCTCTCTCTCTCTCTCTCTCTCTCTGTAACACACACAGTCTCTCTCTCTGTGTAACACACACAGTCTCTCTCTCTCTGTAACAAACACAGTCTCTCTCTGTCTCTCTCTCTCTGTAACACACACAGTCTCTCTGTCTCTCTCTCTGTAACACACACAGTCTCTGTCTCTCTCTCTCTGTAACACACAGTCTCTCTCTCTCTCTCTCTCTCTCTCTGTATACACACACAGTCTGTCTCTCTGTGTTAACACACACAGTCTCTGTCTCTCTGTAACACACAGTCTCTCTCTCTCTGTACACAAACAGTCTCTCTCTCTCTCTCTCTGTAACACACACAGTCTCTCTCTCTCTGTAACACAAACAGTCTCTGTCTCTCTCTGTAACACACACAGTCTCTCTCTCTCTCTGTAACACAAACAGTCTCTGTCTCTCTGTAACACACAGTCTCTCTCTCTCTCTGTAACACACACAGTCTCTCTCTGTCTCTCTCTGTAACACAAACAGTCTCTCTCTCTCTCTCTGTAACACACACAGTCTCTCTCTCTCTCTGTAACACACACAGTCTCTGTCTCTCTCTCTCTCTCTCTCTGTAACACACACAGTCTCTCTCTGTAACACAAACAGTCTCTCTCTCTCTCTGTAACACACACAGTCTCTCTCTCTCTGTAACACACACAGTAGACTCTCACAGTCTCTGTCTCTCTCTCTGTAACACACACAGTCTGTCTCTCTCTGTCACACACACTCTCTCTCTACTCTCTCTCTCTCTGTAACACACAGTCTCTCTCTCTCTCTCTCTGTAACACACACAGTCTCTCTCTCTCTCTGTAACACACACAGTCTGTCTCTCTCTAACACACACAGTCTCTCTCTCTCTCTGTGTACACAACAGTCAGTCTCTCTCTGTCTCTCTCTCTCTCTCTGTAACACACACAGTCTCTCTCTCTCTCACACACAGTCTCTCTCTCTCTGTAACACACACAGTCTCTGTCTCTCTCTCTCTCTCTCTGTAACACACACAGTCTCTGTCTCTCTCTCTGTAACACACACAGTCTCTCTCTCTCTGTAACAAAACAGTCTCTCTCTCTCTGTAACACACAGTCTCTGTCTCTCTCTCTCTGTAACACACACAGTCTCTCTGTCTCTCTCTGTAACACAAACTCTCTCTCTCTCTCTCTGTAACACAAACAGTCTCTCTCTCTGTAACACAAACAGTCTCTCTCTCTCTGTACAGTCTCTGTCTCTCTGTAACACACACAGTCTCTGTCTCTCTCTCTGTAACACAAACAGTCTGTCTCTCTCTCTGTAACACACACAGTCTCTCTCTCTCTCTCTGTAACACACACAGTCTCTCTCTCTCTCTCTGTAACACATACAGTCTCTCTCTCTCTCTGTAACACACACAGTCAGTCTCTCTCTCTCTGTAACACAACAGTCTCTCTCTCTCTCTCTGTAACACACACAGTCTCTCTCTCTCTCTGTAACACAAACAGTCTCTCTCTCTCTGTAACACACACAGTCTCTGTCTCTCTCTGTAACACAAACAGTTTCTCTCTCTGTGTAACACACACAGGTCTCTCTCTCTCTCTGTAACGCACACAGTCTCTCTCTCTCTCTCTCTCTCTCTCTGTAACACACACAGTCTCTCTCTCTCTCTGTAACACACACAGTCTCTCTCTCTCTGTAACACACACAGTCTCTCTCTCTCTCTCTGTAACACACACAGTCTCTCTCTCTCTCTAACTCTCTCTCTCTCTAACACAACACAGTCTCTCTCTCTCTGTAACACACACAGTCAGTCTCTCACACACAGTCTCTCTCTCTCTGTAACACAAACAGTCTGTAACACACACAGTCTCTCTCTCTCTGTAACACAAACAGTCTCTCTCTCTCTCTCTGTAACGCACAAAGTCTCTCTCTCTCTGTAACACACACAGTCTCTCTCTCTCTGTAACACACACAGTCTCTCTCTCTCTGTAACACAAACAGTCTCTCTCTCTCTCTCTCTCTGTAACACACACAGTCTCTCTCTCTCTCTGTAACGCACACAGTCTCTCTCTCTCTGTAAACAAACAGTCTCTCTCTCTCTGTAACACACACAGTCTGTCTCTCTCTGTAACACACACAGTCTCTCTCTCTCTCTGTAACACACACAGTCTCTCTCTCTCTGTAACACAAACAGTCTCTCTCTCTCTCTCTCTCTGTAACGCACAAAGTCTCTCTCTCTCTGTAACACACACAGTCTCTCTCTCTCTGTAACACACACAGTCTCTCTCTCTCTGTAACGCACACAGTCTCTCTCTCTGTAACACAAACAGTCTCTCTCTCTCTGTAACACACACAGTCTCTCTCTCTCTGTAACACAAACAGTCTCTCTCTCTCTGTAACACACACAGTCTCTCTCTCTCTCTCTCTCTGTAACGCACACAGTCTCTCTCTCTCTGTAACACACACAGTCTCTCTCTCTCTCTCTCTCTCTGTAACGCACACAGTCTCTCTCTCTCTGTAACACAAACAGTCTCTCTCTCTCTGTAACACACACAGTCTCTCTCTCTCTCTGTAACACAAACAGTCTCTCTCTCTCTCTGTAACACACACAGTCTCTGTCTCTCTCTGTAACACAAACAGTCTCTCTCTCTCTCTCTGTAACACAAACAGTCTCTCTCTCTCTCTCTGTAACACAAACAGTCTCTCTCTCTCTCTGTAACACAAACAGTCTCTCTCTCTCTCTCTCTCTGTAACACAAACAGTCTCTCTCTCTCTCTGTAACACAAACAGTCTCTCTCTCTCTCTCTGTAACACACACAGTCTCTCTCTCTCTGTAACACAAACAGTCTCTCTCTCTCTGTAACACACACAGTCTCTTTCTCTCTCTCTGTAACACAAACAGTCTCTCTCTCTCTGTAACACACACAGTCTCTGTCTCTCTCTGTAACACACACAGTCTCTCTCTCTCTCTCTCTCTGTAACACACACAGTCTCTGTCTCTCTCTGTAACACAAACAGTCTCTCTCTCTCTCTGTAACACAAACAGTCTCTCTCTCTCTCTGTAACACACACAGTCTCTCTCTCTCTCTCTGTAACACAAACAGTCTCTCTCTCTGTAACACACACAGTCTCTCTCTCTCTCTCTGTGTAACACACACAGTCTCTGTCACTCTCTCTCTGTAACACACAGTCTCTCTCTCTCTCTCTGTGTAACACACACACAGTCTCTGTCTCTCTCTCTCTGTAACACACAGTCTCTGTCTCTCTCTGTAACACACAGTCTCTCTCTCTCTCTGTAACACACAGGCTCTCTCTCTCTCTGTAACACACACAGGCTCTCTGTCTCTGTAACACACACTGTCTCTGTCTCTCTGTAACACACACAGTCTCTCTCTCTCTCTCTGTAACACACACAGTCTCTCTCTCTCTCTCTCAATTCAATTCAATTCAATTGACTTTATTGACATGGCAAGTTCATTATTACTTACATTCTCAAAGTATACATGTCAAAGTATACAATATTATTGACATTACTTTGCACTTTTCACTGGCTGTCCCTCGGGTTGTGGCAGGAGGACACATATTTGGCTGCCATAACTGCACATTTTGGCTTTTCACCCAATCAATATTAGATTTTTTCTTCATCTTTTATAGTTTCAAATTCTTTGTATTGAATTATAATTTTGGGAAATAAATATTTGTCACAGTGTAATGTAATAGGAAATGCAGCTCTGTCTCTAACTCTCCCCTGGAGCAGAGTGAGCACAGCCTGTCTTCTCTGGGCAGCCAGGTTTGTCTGTGACGACCGGTCTCTATAGCCAGACTGTTCTCACTGAGTCTGTACCTAGTCAGTGTTTTCCTCAGTTTTCTATCAGTCACAGTGGTCAGATAATCTGCCACCATGTACTGTCTGTTTAGAGACAAATAGCATTGACGCTTACTTAGATTTTTTTGTGGTGTCTTTCCAATAGGTGATATATTTTTATTTTTGTTTTGTGATGATTTGGTTGTGCCAGATTTTCTGAGTGCTGTCCTGAGGCTCTATGGGGTTGGTTTGGGTTGGTGAACTGAGCCTCAGAACCAGCTGGCTGACTGCTGTCCTGAGGCTCTATGGGGTTGGTTTGGGTTGGTGAACTGAGCCTCAGAACCAGCTGGCTGAGTGCTGTTCTGAGGCTCTATGGGGTTGGTTTGGGTTGGTGAACTGAGCCTCAGAACCAGCTGGCTGAGTGCTGTCCTGAGGCTCTATGGGGTTGGTTTGGGTTGGTTAACTGAGTCTCAGAACCAGCTGGCTGACTGCTGTCCTGAGGCTCTATGGGGTTGGTTTGGGTTGGTGAACTGAGTCTCAGAACCAGCTGGCTGACTGCTGTCCTGAGGCTCTATGGGGTTGGTTTGGGTTGGTGAACTGAGTCTCAGAACCAGCTGGCTGACTGCTGTCCTGAGGCTCTATGGGGTTGGTTTGGGTTGGTGAACTGAGTCTCAGAACCAGCTGGCTGACTGCTGTCCTGAGGCTCTATGGGGTTGGTTTGGGTTGGTGAACTGAGCCTCAGAACCAGCTGGCTGAGTGCTGTCCTGAGGCTCTATGGGGTTGGTTTGGGTTAGTGAACTGAGTCTCAGAACCAGCTGGCTGAGTGCTGTCCTGAGGCTCTATGGGGTTGGTTTGGGTTAGTGAACTGAGTCTCAGAACCAGCTGGCTGAGGGGACTTCTCTTGTTTCATCTCTTGACACTGTAGAGCTGTGTGATGGAATGTTTTGGGGTCACTTGTTTTTAGATGGTTGTAAAATTTGATGGCTCTTTTTTCTATTCGAATGAGGAGGGTTTTGGTCCAATTCTGCTCTACATGCGTTATTTGGAGGTTTTCTTTGCACTTGCAATACAGTCTGGCAAAACTCTGCATGCAGTATTTCAATTGGATGTTTGTCCCATTTGGTAAATTCATTATTAGAGATTGGACCCCGTACTTCACTGCCTTATAGAGAAATTGGTTCTATAACTGATTGAAATATTTTGAGCCAGATTATAATTGGAATTTTGATTTGAATGTTCCTTTTAATGGCATAGAATGCTCTTCTTGCTTTGTCTCTCAGCTCATTCACAGCCATGTGAAAGCTACCTGTGTTGCTGATCATTAGTCCTAGATATGTGTCGTTTTTGGTGTGTTCTAATAGAACTGTGTCCAAATAGAATTTATATTTGTCATCCTGATTTCCGGACCTTTTTTGGAATATCATTATATTCGTTTTTTTTAGGTTAACGGTCAGAGCCCAGGTCTGACAGAACCTGTGAAGATGATCTAGGTGTTGCTGTAACCCCTCTTTAGTGGGAGACAGCAGCACCAGGTCATCTGCGTACAGCAGACACTTGATTTCAGTGTTGTGTAGGGTGATACCAGGTGCTGCCGATTCTTCTAATGTTTTTGCCAATTCATTAATGTAGATGTTAAATAGTGTTGGACTTATTGGGCAGCCCTGTTTCACTCCCCGTCCCTGAGAGAAGAAGTCTGTTTGCTTGTTGCCAATTTTAACCGCACATTTGTTTTTAGTGTACATTGATTTAATAAAATCATGTTTTCCCTCCAATACCACTTTCTATTAGTTTTGTGCCAAATTGAATCAAATGCTTTCTTGAAATCTACAAAACACGAGTAGATTTTGCATTTGTTTTGGTTTCCTTGTTTATCAATTAGAGTGTGGAGGGTGTAAATGTGGTCTGTTGTACCATCATTTTTTAGAAATCCAATCTGGCTTCTGCTCAGGACGTTGTGTTCATCAAGGAAATTATGTCGTCTGCTATTTATAATACTGCAGAGAATTTTCTTTAATTATTAGGGTCAAATTTGTCTGCATTTTTGTCTCCTCTATTGTCTCCATTTGTCTCTCCTCTCTCTCTCTGTAACACACAGTCTCTCTCTCTCTCTCTCTCTCTCTCTTTCTCTCTCTCTCTCTCTCTCTCTCTCTCTCTCGGTGCATGCTGGGTGTTTTTGGAGTTTGAGTGTTTGGTGTGGAAAGCTCTATCCTAACTAACTTTCTTGATTCTTTTCTTTACATGTTATTTTCTATGGTGGAGGGTTAATGCAATATTTGTTTTTAGCGGTATCCAAAGTTTTTTTTTTCAAAGTTAGGGTGGAAGAGGACAGAGTAACTTTCCGGGGGGGTGGAAGGTGTAGTGTGCGCAATGGCTTCTCAGCCTAGCGCGGACGAGACGCTGTCGATACAGCATGGATTCAGGTGTGTTCCTGAGAACGGAGTTAAGGTGGAGGAGGTTCTGCTCGCGGTCGGTGAACAGGTAGGAGCTGAGTTTATACATTCTGCTTCTAGAATGAACAAAGCTGTGGTTGTGTTCATGAAAAGGGCAAATTTGGTCGGTAGGCTAATTGCTAGCGGAATATTTGTAAGAGATGTGTTGGTGTCAATTTCACCTCTCTCTACCCCTTCAACAAGAGTTGTAGTGGCAAATTTGCCTCCGTTTATTACGGACGATCAAATTAGGAAAGAGCTGAGTCGTTTTGGTAAGTTTGCTAGCGGTTTCCGTGTACTGTCAGCAGGTTTTCAGGCAGATGCCGTTAAGCACGTTGTTTCGTTCAGGAGGCAAGTGTTTATGTTTCTGAACAATAATGAACAACAGCTAAATGTGCATTTCAAAGTGAGGCATGGGGAGGGGCTCTATGCAGGTTTTGCCAGCACAGATAGTCTACGGTGTTTTGAATGTGGGGATTTGGGGCACAAGAGCTTTGCGTGCCCACATAAAGGCCATAGACGGAGTGAGGGTGCAAGTGGGGAAATCGAGGTCAAAATGCAGGGGGTAAGGAGATGCAGACAGCAGAGGCTGGGCCTAGTCAGTCTAGAGATGGTGGTGTAGATGAGGCTGGGTCTAGTCAGGCTAGAGATGGTGGTGTAGATGAGGCAGGGGCTAGTCAGGCTAGAGATGGTGGAGAAGCAGAGGCTGGGTCTAGTCAGACTAGAGATGGTGGGGTAGCTGAGGCTGGGCCTAGACATGCTATGGAGGGTGGTGCAGATGATGCTGGGCCTAGTCATGCTATGGAGGGTGGTGTAGCTGAGGCTGGCCCTAGTCATGCTATGGAGGGTGGTGTAGCTGAGGCTGGCCCTAGTCATGCTATAGAGGGTGGTGCAGATGATACTGCGTCTAGTCAGGTTATTCTAGTGGATGAGGAGAGTATAGTGGGGAAGTGTAAGAGATTAGGGGGAGGAGGAGGGTGTCAAGAGGAAAAGGAAAAAGGATGTGGATAAAGGTACCATGGAAATGTTGCCTGTTGCTGTGGGTGAGGCCCTAAACAGAGAGAAAGGGCAGGTGGTCAGGGTGGGAGATAGAGAAGAGGAGGAAAGTGAGTCTGAGGAAGAGGATGAGGAGTTATTTTTTTCAGACTCCTCTTCAATTGGCCCGGAGCTGACAGCCAGTCAACCAGAGGGGTCTAAGTACACGTTGAGAGAACTGACAAGGTTCCTGAATGAGACTAAGGGAAAAAGTTAATCTTGAGACTTTTTTTCCTGATCCTAGAAAGTTTGTAAGATCAGTACAACATGCTATGAGAAATGAGGGGCATGGTGCCCTCTCACCCAGGAAACGGTTTAGGTTGAGGAAGTGGGTCACAATAGTGCGTAAAGGTTTACCTTCAGACACTGTTTAAATGTTTAATTTCTTACTGACACTGGGGCTTTTTGAGCTTTGCTATTGGTCTATTTCTCTGCTGGCTTTTCTCCCACTTCTTATGGAGACTCTTCGGGTAGGCTCGCTCAATATAAATGGCGCCAGAGATGCGGGAAAGAGGAGTGTGTTGGGTGAATATGTAAAACAAAAAAAGTACAGGTGTTGTTTCTGCAGGAGACTCATAGTGATGTGGTGAATGAAGTTGATTGGGGGCTCTGGTGGAAAGGGGCAAGTGTGTTGAGCCATGGGACAAATCTTAGTGCAGGGGTGGCAGTCCTTTTTGCACCGGGTCTGGCTGTAAAAATTTGCTCCTCAAAGGAGGTGTGTAGGGGTAGGTTGCTTGTTGTTAAAGCAGAAATTAACAACATGGTTTTTGTCTTTATAAATGTGTATGCGCCTAACACAGGGAGAGAAAGAGGGGTTCTATTTGGGAGTCTTAGACAGGAACTCTCACAAGTAGCGCCTGAGGAGACGCTGGTGATCGGAGGTGACTGGAACTGTACAATGGATTTTACAAAAGACAGAAATGGGGAAGAGCCTCATTCAGTGTCAGTGGGAGTGTTAAGGGACATCTTTAATCAGTTTGACCTAGTGGATGTTTGGAGAACTAAACATCCAAACACAAGACAGTATACGTGGGTGAAGGTTTTTACATGATCGTTTTTACATGTCCAGGAATCAGAGCAATAGGCTGCTGGGTGCTACCATTCTCCCAGTGGGGTTTTCGGATCACCACATAACCATGGCTCGGCTGTCTATTTCACCAGGGCCCCGGCAGGCATCTTATTGGAAGTTCAATGTAAAGCTCTTACAAGATGCTACCTTTTGCTCAGGTTTCCAGACTTTTTGGGAAAGATGGGGGCAGCGAAGAGAGGAGTATGAGTCTCTGAGTCAATGGTGGGATGTGGGGAAAGTGCAAATTCGGCTTTTCTGTCAACAGTACACAGCTCTCTCATCCTCAGAGGCTAGGAGAGTATTGGGGGAACTAGAGCGGTGTATTAGTGAGATGGAGGTAGAGATGGTGGGGCAAGGCAATGTAGGCCTCCAGGCTAACTTAGCCGAATTACGTAGGGACCTGGGCAGTTTTTTCCAGGTTAAAGCAAAGGGAGCACTTGTAAGAGCTAGGTTCTCCATGCTCAAGGAGATGGATGCTCCCAGCTCCTTCTTCTTTGGTTTGGAAAGACAGAGCAGTGAAGCCAAGGGTATGCATTGTCTACGGCTGTCTGATGGGAGGGTGACCTCTGTGGTGGGGAGATGCGGGAGCGGACTGTGGAGTTTTATACTGAATTGTATAGGGCAGAAATGTGTGATCCTATGTGTGCTCAGGTCTTGTTCGAAGGACTCCCTAAGCTCTCTCGGGCACAGAGGGATGAAATGGACATTCCTCTGTTGTCACATGAACTGGCAGAGGCAGTAACCCAGATGTCCCCGGTCGTGCACCCGGGGTCGATGAACTTCCAGTGGAATTTTACAAAAATTCTGGGGAACAATTGGACAGGATTTCTTTTGCGTGTTGCGTGAATGCGTCGGGGTAGGAGAGTTGCCGATGAGCTGCCGTCGGGCGGCTCTGACTCTCCTGCCCAAAAAAGGGGACTTGTGTGAACTTAAGAACTGGAGGCCTGTGGCATTACTCTGTGCGGACTACAAGATTTTTGCCAAGGTCCTCTCTAACAGACTGAAGTCCCATCTGGACTCTATAATACACAAGGACCAGACATATTGTGTACCGGGACGCTCAATCACGGACAACTTGTTCTTGATTAGGGACATGTTGGACTTGTCGAGAGGTTCTAATGTGAACTTTGGACTGGTCTCTTTAGATCAAGAGAAGGCTTTTGATAGAGTGGATCATGAGTATCTGTTTAATGTGATGTCTGTGTTTGGGTTTGGGAAGAGTTTTGTGACCTGTGTGAAGCTGTTGTATGCTGGGGCGTCATGTATGGTTAAGGTGGGAGGGGGCTCAGTAGGCCAGTCTGGGTGAGACGGGGATTAGACAAGGATGCCCTCTATCTGGGCAGCTGTACACACTAGCCATTGAGCCTTTTTTAGGACTGCTACGCAGGAGACTGCGGGGAGTGTGCTGGACAGGCATGGATGTGGTGACAGGAATAGCAGTCTCAGCATATGCAGATGATGTTTCTGTGATGGTCAGGGATGGGCAAGATATGCAGGAACTAGAGACCAGTCTGAAGGTGTACGAGGGAGCTTCATCAGCTAAGGTAAACTGGGGAAAGAGCAAAGCTCTGTTATGTGGGGCATGGGGGATAGGGCTCCTCCTCTGCTTCCAGGGGTTTGCAGTGGGGTTGTGAAGGGCTTAAAGTGTTGGGGGTGTACCTGGGCTCGGAGAGGTGGGTCAGCAAGAACTGGGAGGGGCTGTCACAGGCAGTGGTGTCAAGACTGGCCAGGTGGAGGTGGCTCCTGTCCCAAGTGTCATATAGAGGGAGGGTGCTGATAATCAACAACCTGGTGGCATCTTCCTTGTGGCATAAACTGGCTGTCCTCAACCCCCGCCGGTCTGTTTGCAGACCTGCAACGCAAGCTGGTGGACTTCTTTTGGTCGGGACATCACTGGCTGAAGGCAGCAGTTTTGTACATGACCGTACACGAAGGAGGACAGGGCCTGGTGGAACTGGAGAGCAGGATGGCTGCTTTCCGACTAAAGGCGGTGCAGAGACTGCTGTACCACACTGATGTTGGCTGGAGGGAACCAGCATGCGCGCTGCTGAGGAGAGCTGGCGGATTAGGGTTGGACCGGCAGCTGTTCCTCATGAAGCTGGAGAGGCTGAGTACAGCAGGTCTCTCAGAGTTTTACTCTGCGGTGCTGAGGGCCTGGCAGCTGCTAAGACCCACACGAGAAGGGGGTGTGGAGCCTGGGCAGTGGGTGTGGGAGGAGCCTATCTTCCACAACCCAGCCATCCCTTTGAGATCGGTTCAGTCGGCCAACCTGCAGAGGCAACTGATGGCAGGGGTTTACAAAGGCTGGGTGACCTGAGACTGCTGGGAGAGGAGGGGTGGAAAACCCCGGAGGTCTTGGCGCAACAAACAGGAATAACGTCTCTTAGGCTGCTGGAGAGATTCCTGGAGGAGGTCCAGGAGGCACTGTCTGAGCCGGTAAGGGGGTGTTTGAGAGGCCAAAGGGAGAGGGGCCACCAATGTTCCCGCCACTGCAGGTGACGGCAGAGACTGGAGACTGGCAAGGGGGTCTGGAGGACTTGTTAGATTTTAACACTCCGAGCCTGGGGAGTTTGAGGGGGTGGGAGGTAAAGCCCTATACAACCTCTGTGTTAAGGTTAGGAGCATTAGAAGCCTAACAGGAGTGAAGGCACATCAGTGGCAGGGGGTATGTGGGGCGGAGAGTATGGTGGGTTTTAGATGGAGGGCGCTCTACAAACCCCCAGTACCAAAGAGGTCAGGGGACCTCCAGTGGAGGGTTCTTCATGGAGCCCTGGCCACTAACAGCTGGTTGGCACGGGTTGATCCGGGAATTGGGCAGGGGTGTCCTTTCTGTCAAATGAAAGAAACTGTAATTCATGTGTTTTCTGTGTGCACCAGGTTAATGCCATTAATGTCTCTGTTGGAATGTCTGTGTGACAGGTTGGGGGTGGTTTTTGCTGTTGGGATGTTTATAATGGGATACAGGTATTCGAGTAAGGAGAAAGAAAAATGTGTTTTGTTGAATTTTCTGTTTGCTCAGGCAAAGTTAGCTATTTGGCTAACAAGGAGGAACAGGGTCAAAGGTGGGGGGATAACAGACCCTTTACTACTGTTTAATGGGATGGTCTCTGCGCGCCTTAGGGTTGAGTTTGAGTTCTATAAAATGATCAAATGTGTGGAGATGTTTGAGGAGATATGGTGTGTTGGGGGGGCTGTCTGTATTGCTGGGGAAGATGTTTTGGATATACGGTTGTAGGAGAGGTTTTTTGTGTATGGTGATTTGTACAGGATATATTTTTATTTTTTTATTTTAGGAGTGGGGGGGTGAGTTTTAAATGAATTGAGAATGTTTCAATAAAGAAAGACCAAAAGTCAAAAAGTCTCTCTCTCTCTCTCTCGGTGCATGCTGGGTGTTTTTGGAGTTTGAGTGTTTGGTGTGGAAAGCTCTATCCTAACTAACTTTCTTGATTCTTTTCTTTACATGTTATTTTCTATGGTGGAGGGATATGCAATATTTGTTTTTAGCGGTATCCAAAGTTTTTTTTTCAAAGTTAGGGTGGAAGAGGACAGAGTAACTTTCCGGGGGGGTGGAAGGTGTAGTGTGCGCAATGGCTTCTCAGCCTAGCGCGGAGGAGACGCTGTCGATACAGCATGGATTCAGGTGTGTTCCTGAGAACGGAGTTAAGGTGGAGGAGGTTCTGCTCGCGGTCGGTGAACAGGTAGGAGCTGAGTTTATACATTCTGCTTCTAGAATGAACAAAGCTGTGGTTGTGTTCATGAAAAGGGCAAATTTGGTCGGTAGGCTAATTGCTAGCGGAATATTTGTGAGGGATGTGTTGGTGTCAATTTCACCTCTCTCTACCCCTTCAACAAGAGTTGTAGTGGCAAATTTGCCTCCGTTTATTACGGACGATCAAATTAGGAAAGAGCTAAGTCGTTTTGGTAAGTTTGCTAGCGGTTTCCGTGTACTGTCAGCAGGTTTTCAGGCAGATGCCGTTAAGCACGTTGTTTCGTTCAGGAGGCAAGTGTTTATGTTTCTGAACAATAATGAGCAACAGCTAAATGTGCATTTCAAAGTGAGGCATGGGGAGGGGCTCTATGCAGGTTTTGCCAGCACAGATAGTCTACGGTGTTTTGAATGTGGGGATTTGGGGCACAAGAGCTTTGCGTGCCCACATAAAGGCCATAGACGGAGTGAGGGTGCATAGTGGGGGAAATCGAGGTCAAAATGCAGGGGGTAAGGAGATGCAGACAGCAGAGGCTGGGCCTAGTCAGTCTAGAGATGGTGGTGTAGATGAGGCTGGGTCTAGTCAGGCTAGAGATGGTGGAGAAGCAGAGGCTGGGTCTAGTCAGGCTAGAGATGGTGGGGTAGCTGAGGCTGGGCCTAGAGATGCTATGGAGGGTGGTGTAGCTGAGGCTGGCCCTAGTCATGCTATGGAGGGTGGTGTAGCTGAGGCTGGCCCTAGTCATGCTATAGAGGGTGGTGCAGATGATACTGCGTCTAGTCAGGTTATTCTAGTGGATGAGGAGAGTATAGTGGGGAAGTGTAAGAGATTAGGGGGGGAGGAGGAGGGTGTCAAGAGGAAAAGGAAAAAGGATGTGGATAAAGGTACCATGCAAATGTTGCCTGTTGCTGTGGGTGAGGCCCTAAACAGAGAGAAAGGGCAGGTGGTCAGGGTGGGAGATAGAGAAGAGGAGGAAAGTGAGTCTGAGGAAGAGGATGAGGAGTTATTTTTTTCAGACTCCTCTTCAATTGGCCCGGAGCTGACAGCCAGTCAACCAGAGGGGTCTAAGTACACGTTGAGAGAACTGACAAGGTTCCTGAATGAGACTAAGGGGAAAAAGTTAATCTTGAGACTTTTTTTCCTGATCCTAGAAAGTTTGTAAGATCAGTACAACATGCTATGAGAAATGAGGGGCATGGTGTCCTCTCACCCAGGAAACGGTTTAGGTTGAGGAAGTGGGTCACAACAGTGCGTAAAGGTTTACCTTCAGACACTGTTTAAATGTTTAATTTCTTACTGACACTGGGGCTTTTTGAGCTTTGCTATTGGTCTATTTCTCTGCTGGCTTTTCTCCCACTTCTTATGGAGACTCTTCGGGTAGGCTCGCTCAATATAAATGGCGCCAGAGATGCGGGAAAGAGGAGTGTGTTGGGTGAATATGTAAAACAAAAAAAAGTACAGGTGTTGTTTCTGCAGGAGACGCATAGTGATGTGGTGAATGAAGTTGATTGGGGGCTCTGGTGGAAAGGGGCAAGTGTGTTGAGCCATGGGACAAATCTTAGTGCAGGGGTGGCAGTCCTTTTTGCACCGGGTCTGGCTGTAAAAATTTGCTCCTCAAAGGAGGTGTGTAGGGGTAGGTTGCTTGTTGTTAAAGCAGAAATTAACAACATGGTTTTTGTCTTTATAAATGTGTATGCGCCTAACACAGGGAGAGAAAGAGGGGTTCTATTTGGGAGTCTTAGACAGGAACTCTCACAAGTAGCGCCTGAGGAGACGCTGGTGATCGGAGGTGACTGGAACTGTACAATGGATTTTACAAAAGACAGAAATGGGGAAGAGCCTCATTCAGTGTCAGTGGGAGTGTTAAGGGACATCTTTAATCAGTTTGACCTAGTGGATGTTTGGAGAACTAAACATCCAAACATAAGACAGTATACGTGGGTGAAGGTTTTTGGGGCTAGGGTGAGTGCAGCTCGACTTGATCGTTTTTACATGTCCAGGAATCAGAGCAATAGGCTGCTGGGTGCTACCATTCTCCCAGTGGGGTTTTCGGATCACCACATAACCATGGCTCGGCTGTCTATTTCACCAGGGCCCCAGCAGGCATCTTATTGGAAGTTCAATGTAAAGCTCTTACAAGATGCCACCTTTTGCTCAGGTTTCCAGACTTTTTGGGAAAGATGGGGGCAGCGAAGAGAGGAGTATGAGTCTCTGAGTCAATGGTGGGATGTGGGGAAAGTGCAAATTCGGCTTTTCTGTCAACAGTACACAGCTCTCTCATCCTCAGAGGCTAGGAGAGTATTGGGGGAACTAGAGCGGTGTATTAGTGAGATGGAGGTAGAGATGGTGGAGCAAGGCAGTGTAGGCCTCCAGGCTAACTTAGCCGAATTACGTAGGGACCTGGGCAGTTTTTTCCAGGTTAAAGCAAAGGGAGCACTTGTAAGAGCTAGGTTCTCCATGCTCAAGGAGATGGATGCTCCCAGCTCCTTCTTCTTTGGTTTGGAAAGACAGAGCAGTGAAGCCAAGGGTATGCATTGTCTACGGCTGTCTGATGGGCGGGTGACCTCTGTGGTGGGGGAGATGCGGGAGCAGACTGTGGAGTTTTATACTGAATTGTATAGGGCAGAAATGTGTGATCCTATGTGTGCTCAGGTCTTGTTCGCAGGACTCCCTAAGCTCTCTCGGGCACAGAGGGATGAAATGGACATTCCTCTGTTGTCACATGAACTGGCAGAGGCAGTAACCCAGATGTCCCCCGGTCGTGCACCCGGGGTCGATGGACTTCCAGTGGAATTTTACAAAAATTCTGGGGAACAATTGGACAGGATTTCTTTTGCGTGTTGCGTGAATGCGTCGGGGTAGGAGAGTTGCCGATGAGCTGCCGTCGGGCGGCTCTGACTCTCCTGCCCAAAAAAGGGGACTTGTGTGAACTTAAGAACTGGAGGCCTGTGGCATTACTCTGTGCGGACTACAAGATTTTTGCCAAGGTCCTCTCTAACAGACTGAAGTCCCATCTGGACTCTATAATACACAAGGACCAGACATATTGTGTACCGGGACGCTCAATCACGGACAACTTGTTCTTGATTAGGGACATGTTGGACTTGTCGAGAGGTTCTAATGTGAACTTTGGACTGGTCTCTTTAGATCAAGAGAAGGCTTTTGATAGAGTGGATCATGAGTATCTGTTTAATGTGATGTCTGTGTTTGGGTTTGGGAAGAGTTTTGTGACCTGTGTGAAGCTGTTGTATGCTGGGGCGTCATGTATGGTTAAGGTGGGAGGGGGGCTCAGTAGGCCAGTCTGGGTGAGACGGGGATTAGACAAGGATGCCCTCTATCTGGGCAACTGTACACACTAGCCATTGAGCCTTTTTAGGACTGCTACGCAGGAGACTGCGGGGAGTGTGCTGGACAGGCATGGATGTGGTGACAGGAATAGCAGTCTCAGCATATGCAGATGATGTTTCTGTGATGGTCAGGGATGGGCAAGATATGCAGGAACTAGAGACCAGTCTGAAGGTGTACGAGGGAGCTTCATCAGCTAAGGTAAACTGGGGAAAGAGCAAAGCTCTGTTATGTGGGGCATGGGGGATAGGGCTCCTCCTCTGCTTCCAGGGGGTTTGCAGTGGGGTTGTGAAGGGCTTAAAGTGTTGGGGGTGTACCTGGGCTCGGAGAGGTGGGTCAGCAAGAACTGGGAGGGGCTGTCACAGGCAGTGGTGTCAAGACTGGCCAGGTGGAGGTGGCTCCTGTCCCAAGTGTCATATAGAGGGAGGGTGCTGATAATCAACAACCTGGTGGCATCTTCCTTGTGGCATAAACTGGCTGTCCTCAACCCCCCGCCGGTCTGCTTGCAGACCTGCAACGCAAGCTGGTGGACTTCTTTTGGTCGGGACATCACTGGCTGAAGGCAGCAGTTTTGTACATGACCGTCCACGAAGGAGGACAGGGCCTGGTGGAACTGGAGAGCAGGATGGCTGCTTTCCGACTAAAGGCGGTGCAGAGACTGCTGTACCACACTGATGTTGGCTGGAGGGAACCAGCATGCGCGCTGCTGAGGAGAGCTGGCGGATTAGGGTTGGACCGGCAGCTGTTCCTCATGAAGCTGGAGAGGCTGAGTACAGCAGGTCTCTCAGAGTTTTACTCTGCGGTGCTGAGGGCCTGGCAGCTGCTAAGACCCACACGAGAAGGGGGTGTGGAGCCTGGGCAGTGGGTGTGGGAGGAGCCTATCTTCCACAACCCAGCCATCCCTTTGAGATCGGTTCAGTCGGCCAACCTGCAGAGGCAACTGATGGCAGGGGGTTTACAAAGGCTGGGTGACCTGAGACTGCTGGGAGAGGAGGGGTGGAAAACCCCGGAGGTCTTGGCGCAACAAACAGGAATAACGTCTCTTAGGCTGCTGGAGAGATTCCTGGAGGAGGTCCAGGAGGCACTGTCTGAGCCGGTAAGGGGGGTGTTTGAGAGGCCAAAGGGAGAGGGGCCACCAATGTTCCCGCCACTGCAGGTGACGGCAGAGACTGGAGACTGGCAAGGGGGTCTGGAGGACTTGTTAGATTTTAACACTCCGAGCCTGGGGGAGTTTGAGGGGGTGGGAGGTAAAGCCCTCTACAACCTCTGTGTTAAGGTTAGGAGCATTAGAAGCCTAACAGGAGTGAGGGGCACATCAGTGGCAGGGGGTATGTGGGGCGGAGAGTATGGTGGGTTTTAGATGGAGGGCGCTCTACAAACCCCCAGTACCAAAGAGGTCAGGGGACCTCCAGTGGAGGGTTCTTCATGGAGCCCTGGCCACTAACAGCTGGTTGGCACGGGTTGATCCGGGAATTGGGCAGGGGTGTCCTTTCTGTCAAATGAAAGAAACTGTAATTCATGTGTTTTCTGTGTGCACCAGGTTAATGCCATTAATGTCTCTGTTGGAATGTCTGTGTGACAGGTTGTGGGTGGTTTTTGCTGTTGGGATGTTTATAATGGGATACAGGTATTCGAGTAAGGAGAAAGAAAAATGTGTTTTGTTGAATTTTCTGTTTGCTCAGGCAAAGTTAGCTATTTGGCTAACAAGGAGGAACAGGGTCAAAGGTGGGTGTTATGCAGGTGAGTGAGGACCCAAAAGCGATTTAACAGAAACAGAGTCTTTTAATGTCCAAACAGGGAAAACATAAATCCTCTATCTTTACAGGAGAGTCCCCCTTCTAGTAGTAGAGGAGAATAGCAGGGCTAGCGGCAACAGACTGCTGGTCCCTCCGGGTAGGCGCGGGCCGTAGAGGACAGAGACACCTGCTCACACGCAGCATCTGATGAAGAGGCAGATTACGACAGGACGGGACAAGGGCAAAGCAAACAAGAATCCGACAAGGACAGAAGCAGAAACAGAGAGAGAAATAGAGACTTAATCAGAGGGCAAAAGAGGAGACAGGTGTGAGAGAGTAAACGAGGTCGTTAGGAGAATGGGGAACAGCTGGGAGCAGGAACGGAACGATAGAGAGAGAGAGAGATAGTAACCTAATACGACCAGCAGGGGGAAACGAAGAGAAGAGAAAGCACAGGGACAAGACATAACATGACAGTACCCCCCCACTCACCGAGCACCTCCTGGCGCACTCGAGGAGGAAACCTGGCGGCAACGGAGGAAATCATCGATCAGCGAACGGTCCAGCACGTCCCGAGATGGAACCCAACTCCTTTCCTCAGGACCGTAATCCTCCCAATCCACTAGGTACTGATGACCACGGCCCCGAGGACGCATGTCCATAATCTTCCGGACCCTGTAGATAGGTGCGCCATTGACAAGGACGGGGGGGGGGGGAAGACGAACGGGGGCGCGAAGAAAAGGCTTGACACAGGAGACATGGAAGACCGGGTGGACGCGACGAAGATGTCGTGGAAGAAGAAGTCGCACTGCGACAGGATTAACGACCTGAGAAATACGGAACGGACCAATGAACCGCGGGGTCAACTTGCGAGAAGCTGTCATAAGGGGAAGGTTGCGAGTGGAGAGCCATACTCTCTGACCGCGACAATACCTAGGACTCTTAGTCCTACGCTTATTAGCGGCTCTCACAGTCTGCGCCCTATAACGGCAAAGTGCAGACCGAACGGCAGAACCCGGTATTCAAAGTGCCCTAACGGAGTGTTAAACGCCGTTTTCCACTCGTCCCCCTCCCTGATGCGCACGAGATGGTAAGCGTTACGAAGGTCCAACTTAGTGAAAAACCTGGCTCCCTGCAGGATCTCGAAGGCTGAAGACATAAGGGGAAGCGGATAACGATTCTTAACCGTTATGTCATTCAGCCCTCGATAATCCACGCAGGGGCGCAGGGTTCCGTCCTTTTTCTTAACAAAAAAAACCCCCGCTCCGGCGGGAGAGGAGGAAGGGACTACGGTACCGGCGTCGAGAGCTACAGACAAATAATCTTCGAGAGCCTTACGTTCGGGAGCCGACAGAGAGTATAGTCTACCCCGGGGGGGAGTGGTACCCGGAAGGAGATCTATACTACAATCATACGACCGGTGAGGAGGAAGGGAGGTGGCCCTGGACCGACTGAAGACCGTGCGCAGATCATGATATTCCTCCGGCACCCCTGTCAAATCACCAGGCTCCTCCTGTGAAGAAGAGACAGAGGAAACAGGAGGGATAGCAGACATTAAACATTTCACATGACAAGAGACGTTCCAGGAGAGGATAGAATTACTAGACCAATTAATAGAAGGATTATGACACACTAGCCAGGGATGGCCCAAAACAACAGGTGTAAAAGGTGAACGAAAAATCAAAAAAGAAATGGTTTCGCTATGATTACCAGAGACAGTGAGGGTTAAAGGTAGCGTTTCACGCTGAATCCTGGGGAGAGGACTACCATCCAAGGCGAACATGGCCGTGGGCTCCCCTAACTGTCTGAGAGGAATGTCATGTTCCCGAGCCCAGGCTTCGTCCATAAAACAACCCTCCGCCCCAGAGTCTATCAAGGCACTGCAGGAAGCTGCCGAACCGGTCCAGCGTAGATGGACCGACAAGGTAGTACAGGATCTTGAAGGAGAGACCTGAGTAGAAGCGCTCACCAGTAGCCCTCCGCTTACTGATGAGCCCTGGCTTTTACTGGACATGAAATGACAAAATGACCAGCGGAACCGCAATAGAGACAGAGGCGGTTGGTGATTCTCCGTTCCCTCTCCTTAGTCGAGATGCGAATACCCCCCAGCTGCATGGGCTCAGCACCTGAGCCAGTGGAGGAAGATGGTAGTGATGCGGAGAGGGGGGGAAACGGATAATGCGAGCTCTCTTCCACGAGCTCGGTGACGAAGATCTACCCGTCGTTCTATGCGAATAGCGAGTTCAATCAAAGAATCCACGCTGGAAGGAACCTCCCGGGAGAGAATCTCATCCTTTACCTCCGCGTGGAGACCCTCCAGAAAACGAGCGAGCAACGCCGGCTCGTTCCAGTCACTGGAGGCAGCAAGAGTGCGAAACTCTATAGAGTAATCCGTTATGGATCGATTACCTTGACATAGGGAAGACAGGGCCCTGGAAGCTTCTTTCCCAAAAACTGAACGATCAAAAACCCGTATCATCTCCTCCTTAAAGTTCTGATACTGGTTAGTACACTCAGCCCTTGCCTCCCAGATTGCCGTGCCCCACTCACGAGCCCGTCCAGTAAGGAGAGATATGACGTAGGCGATACGAGCTGTACCCCTGGAGTACGTGTTGGGCTGGAGAGAGAACACAATATCACACTGGGTGAGGAACGAGCGGCATTCAGTGGGCTCCCCAGAGTAACACGGTGGGTTATTAATTCTGGGCTCCGGAGACTCGGAAGCCCTGGAAGTAGCCGGTGGATCGAGGCGGAGATTGTGAATATGATTCGAGAGGTCGGAGACTTGGGCGGCCAGGGTCTCAACGGCATGTCGAGCAGCAGACAATTCCTGCTCGTGTCTGCCTAGCATCGCTCCCTGGATCTCGACGGCTGAGTAGAGAGGATCCGAAGTCGCTGGGTCCATTCTTGGTCGGATTCTTCTGTTATGCAGGTGAGTGAGGACCCAAAAGCGATTTAACAGAAACAGAGTCTTTTAATGTCCAAACAGGGAAAACATAAATCCTCTATCTTTACAGGAGAGTCCCCCTTCTAGTAGTAGAGGAGAATAGCAGGGCTAGCGGCAACAGACTGCTGGTCCCTCCGGTAGGCGCGGGCCGTAGAGGACAGAGACACCTGCTCACACGCAGCATCTGATGAAGAGGCAGATTACGACAGGACGGGACAAGGGCAAAGCAAACAAGAATCCGACAAGGACAGAAGCAGAAACAGAGAGAGAAATAGAGACTTAATCAGAGGGCAAAAGAGGAGACAGGTGTGAGAGAGTAAACGAGGTCGTTAGGAGAATGGGGAACAGCTGGGAGCAGGAACGGAACGATAGAGAGAGAGAGAGATAGTAACCTAATACGACCAGCAGGGGGAAACGAAGAGAAGAGAAAGCACAGGGACAAGACATAACATGACAGTGGGGGGATAACAGACCCTTTACTACTGTTTAATGGGATGGTCTCTGCGCGCCTTAGGGTTGAGTTTGAGTTCTATAAAATGATCAAATGTGTGGAGATGTTTGAGGAGATATGGTGTGTTGGGGGGGCTGTCTGTATTGCTGGGGAAGATGTTTTGGATATACGGTTGTAGGAGAGGTTTTTTGTGTATGGTGATATGTACAGGATATTTTTTTATTTTTTTATTTTAGGAGTGGGGGGGTGAGTTTTAAATGAATTGAGAATGTTTCAATAAAGAAAGACCAAAAGTCAAAGTCTCTCTCTCTCTCTCTCTGTCACACACAGTCTCTCTCTCACACACAGTTTCTCTCTCTGTATCTCTCTCTCACACACACAGTCTCTCTCTCTCTCTTTCTGTAACACACAGTCTCTCTCTCTCTCTCTGTCTGTCTCTCTCTCACACAGTCTCTCTGTCTCTCTCTCCATCTCTCTCTCTCTCTCACAGTCTCTCTGTCTCTCTCTCCATATATCTCTGTCTTTCTCTGTCTGTCTCTCTTTCTCTCTCTGTCTCTCTCTCTCTCTCTGTCTCTCTGTCTCTCTCTCTCTCTGTCACACACACAGTCTCTCTCTCACACACAGTTTCTCTCTCTGTATCTCTCTCTCACACACACAGTCTCTCTCTCTCTCTCTGTCTGTGTCTCTCACTCTCCCTGTCTCTCTCTCTTTCTCTGTCTGTCTCTCTTTCTCTCACAGTCTCTCTGTCTCTCTCCGTCTCTCTCTCTCTCAGTCTCTCTGTCTCTCTCTCTCTCCATATATCTCTCTCTCTGTCTCTCTCTGTCCATAACTCTCTGTCTCTGTCACACACAGTCTCTTTGTTGGTCAGGTGACTCATGAGGACAGGAACCAATTTATACACAGTCCTCTGTGGATTTGTCATTAAATGTCATAATTACTTAAGGGACTTAGCTCTGACACTTCAGTCAGAACTAGGCTACCCTGTGTGTATGCTGGTTTGGAGAACTCTCTCTCCCTCCCTCACTGTCTCTCTCCCACTCTGTGCCTCTCTCTCTCCCTCTCAGGCTCTCTCTCTCTTTCCCACTCTCCATCTCTGTCTTTCTCTCTCCCTCTCTCCCTCTGTCTCACTGTCTAACTCTCTCCGTCTCTCTCTTTCCATCTGTCTCTCTGCCTGTCTCCCTCCCTGTCCCTCTCTGTTTCTCTCTCTCTCCATCTCTGTCTATCCTCCCCACCGTTTCTCTCTCTCATCCCATTCTCCCTCTCTCTCTCTCCCGCTCTCTGTCTCTCTCCCTCTCTGTCTCTCCAACACACCCTTTCTCTATCTCATCCCATTCTCCCTCCCTCTCTCTCTCTCCATCTCTGTCTCTCTCTCTCTCCATCTCAGTCGCTCTCTCTTCTTGTCTCCCTCTCTGTCTGTCTCCCTCTCTGTCTCTCCCTCTCTGTCTCTTCCCTCTCTCCCTCTCTCTCTCTTCCCTCTCTCTTTCTCTCACCCTCTCTCTATCATCCCACTCTTTCTCTCTCTCCCTTCTGTTTCTCTCCCTCTCCATCTCTCTCTCCCTCTGTCTCTCTCCCTCTCTCTGTCTCTCCTCCCTGTCCTTTCTCTCTCTCATCCCACTCTCCCTCCCTCCCTCCCTCTCTCCCTCTCTCTCCCTCCCTCTCTTTCTCTCCCTCTCTCTCCCTCTCTCTCTCCCTCTCTCTCTCCCTCTGTCTCTCTCCTTCTCTCTCTCTCCCCATCTCTCTTTCTCTCAATTCAATTTCAATTCAATTCAAGGGCTTTATTGGCATGGGAAACATGTGTTAACATTGCCAAAGCAAGTGAGGTAGACAACATACAAAGTGAATATATAAAGTGAAAAACAACAAAAATTAACAGTAAACATTACACATACAGAAGTTTCAAAACAGTAAAGACATTACAAATGTCATATTATATATATATACAGTGTTTTAACAATGTACAAATGGTTAAAGGACACAAGATAAAATAAATAAGCATAAATATGGGTTGTATTTACAATGGTGTTTGTTCTTCACTGGTTGCCCTTTTCTCGTGGCAACAGGTCACAAATCTTGCTGCTGTGATGGCACACTGTGGAATTTCACCCAGTAGATATGGGAGTTTTTCAAAATTGGATTTGTTTTCGAATTCTTTGTGGATCTGTGTAATCTGAGGGAAATATGTCTCTCTAATATGGTCATACATTGGGCAGGAGGTTAGGAAGTGCAGCTCAGTTTCCACCTCATTTTGTGGGCAGTGAGCACATAGCCTGTCTTCTCTTGAGAGCCATGTCTGCCTACGGCGGCCTTTCTCAATAGCAAGGCTATGCTCACTGAGTCTGTACATAGTCAAAGCTTTCCTTAATTTTGGGTCAGTCACAGTGGTCAGGTATTCTGCCGCTGTGTACTCTCTGTGTAGGGCCAAATAGCATTCTAGTTTGCTCTGTTTTTTGTTAATTCTTTCCAATGTGTTAAGTAATTCTCTTTTTGTTTTCTCATGATTTGGTTGGGTCTAATTGTGCTGTTGTCCTGGGGCTCTGTAGGGTGTGTTTGTGTTTGTGAACAGAGCCCCAGGACCAGCTTGCTTAGGGGACTCTTGTCCAGGTTCATCTCTCTGTAGGTGATGGCTTTGTTATGGAAGGTTTGTGAATCGCTTCCTTTTAGGTGGTTGTAGAATTTAACGTCTCTTTTCTGGATTTTGATAATTAGTGGGTATCGGCCCAATTCTGCTCTGCATGCATTATTTGGTGTTCTACGTTGTACACGGAGGATATTTTTGCAGATTTCTGCGTGCAGAGTCTCAATTTGGTGTTTGTCCCATTTTGTGAAGTCTTGGTTGGTGAGCGGACCCCAGACCTCATAACCATAAAGGGCAATGGGCTCTATGACTGATTCAAGTATTTTTAGCCAAATCCTAATTGGTATGTTGAAATTTATGTTTCTTTTGATGGCATAGAATGCCCTTCTTGCCTTGTCTCTCAGATCGTTCACAGCTTTGTGGAAGTTACCTGTGGCGCTGATGTTTAGGCCAAGGTATGTATAGTTTTTTGTGTGCTCTAGGGCAACAGTGTCTAGATGGAATTTGTATTTGTGGTCCTGGTGACTGGACCTTTTTTGGAACACCATTATTTTGGTCTTACTGAGATTTACTGTCAGGGCCCAGGTCTGACAGAATCTGTGCATAAGATCTAGGTGCTGCTGTAGGCCCTCCTTGGTTGGTGACAGAAGCACCAGATCATCAGCAAACAGCAGACATTTGACTTCGGATTCTAGCAGGGGGAGGCCGGGTGCTGCAGACCTTTCTAGTGCCCGCGCCAATTCGTTGATATATATGTTGAAGAGGGTGGGGCTCTCTCTCTCTCTCTCTCTCTCGCTCTCTCTCTCTCCGCCTCTCCCTTTCCCTCCCTCCCTACCTCTCTCTCCCTCCCTCTCTTTCTCTCTTTCTCTCCCTCTCTTTCTCTCCCTATCTTTCTCTCTCTCTCTCTTTCTCTCTCTCTATGGCACATAAAGTCATTGATCTTTTGCAGTTTTTGAGACATGCAGCAGTTTGCCGTAATCCCGGCGTTTCATTGGCCCCTTAAACACTCCAGAGGACATGCTAGTGAGGTCAAGCCACAGCGGAAGACAGGGAGAGATACACAATGTTACACTCCAGAGGACATGCTAGTGAGGTCAAGCCACAGTGGAAGACAGGGAGAGATACACAATGTTACACTCCAGAGGACATGCTAGTGAGGTCAAGCCACAGCGGAAGACAGGGAGAGATACTCTTTGGTACTTTACTAGGAGCCTCCAGGTCCAGGCTTTATCTCAGCAGCCTAA
Organism: Oncorhynchus nerka; assembly: GCF_034236695.1. Taxonomy (NCBI): domain Eukaryota; kingdom Metazoa; phylum Chordata; class Actinopteri; order Salmoniformes; family Salmonidae; genus Oncorhynchus; species Oncorhynchus nerka. Next base: position 14,017,112 of record NC_088419.1, on the reverse strand, counting down.
CACAGTGCAACACACAGTCACACAGGAGGTGTCTGTTTCTTTGATTTCCTTGTGTTGAAGTTACAGAGCAACAAGGAAGTGACTTATCTGCTACTGGACAGCAGCCAATGACCTAGGAGTCAGACCCTACACACACACCTTACGCTACCAGACACACACGCTGGCATGCACACACACACACACACACACACACCTTACACTACCAGACACACACGCTGGCACGCACACACACAGACGGAAACAAGCAGACAGACAGAGTGTGTGTGTGTGTGTGTGTGTGTATCTATGGGTAAGGAAGCTAAGAGCTGGGATGTAGTCTTGAGGATTTTGGCTGCGCTCCCCCATACACACACACGCCTTCCCATTGGTCAGCACGCAACAGGTGCTGCATTCTGCTGCCCCATCACACACACTTCCACTTCTGCCCCCTTAACAGCCATTACCAGAACACAGCCACCATTCTACCCCAGAGCCTTATCCCAGCTCTCTGTTTGATCCACAGAGACACACAGACACACGCACAGACACACGCACGCACACAGACACACACAGACACACACACAAGCACACACACTTACAGATACAGGTACAGACACACAGACACAGGTACATACACACAGACACACACACTCACACACGCACTCACACGCACACAGACACACACACACGCACACACACACACACACACACACACTGGTCCTTCTGTAGGCAGTGACCAGCCAGCTGTTAGTAGACAGGGGTAGATTGATAGGATCTGCATTGCAGATGAATCTCCCTGGTCTCTCTCCCTCCCACTCCCACCCCCTCTCACTCTCTCTCAGACCCCTCTCCTTCCCACTCTCACTCTCTCCCAGACCCCTCTTCCTCCCACTCCCACTCTCTCCCTCCCACTCTCTCCCAGGCCCCTCTCCCTCCTACTCCCACTCTCTCCCTCCCACTCTCTCCCAGACCCCTCTCCCTCCCACTCACACTCTCTCCCTCCCACTCCCACTCTCTCCCTCCCACTCTCTCCCAGACCCCTCTCCCTCCCACTCCCACTCTCTCCCTCCCACTCCCTCTCTCTCCCTCCCACTCTCACTCTCTCTATCTCCCCCTCCCTCTCTTCTCCTCCCTCTCTCTCTCTATCTTTATATATTGCTCTCCTCCTCACTCCCTCTCTCTCCTCCTCCTGCCCCTCTCTCCTCTTCACTCCCTCTCTCTCCTCCTCACTCCCTCTCTCTTATCCTCATTCCCTCTCTCTCCTCCTCACTCCCTCTCTCTCCTCCTCACTCCCTCTCTCCTCCTCACTCCCTCTCTATCTTTATATCTTGCTCTCCTCCCTCTCTCTCCTCCTCCCCCTCTCTCGCTCTCTCCTCCCTCTCTCTCTCTCTCTCTCCTCCCTCTCTCTCTCTCCTCCTCTATCTCTTTCATCAGCTATTACTGATACTGCTGCCACACTACTTTCTCTTTGTTTCTTTCTATGTTTCTTTGTTTCTGATCTGGTCTCTCTCCCTCTCGGCTCTCTTCATCCACCACCTCGTCCTCTTCTCATTCTGCATCAGTCTCCCTCACTCTCTTATTCTTTGTCCCTTCCCTTATTTTTCTCCTCAGTCTCTTTGCTCTTTCCTCTCCCCTCTCTGCCTCCCTCCCTTTCTCACCATACCTCTCTCTCTCTTCCTCCCTCCCTCTCTCTCTGCCTGATGGTGTTAGCTGGTGCCAGCCCGTTGCGTGCCAAGCCAAGTGGTGGGAAGGAGGGAGCGTTGAGCACAAGTCTGCATGCTCCTGACTGTGTCCCAAATGGCACAATTTTCCCTGTATAGTGCACTACGTTTGACCAGGGCCCATAGGGTGAAAAAAGTAGTGTTCTATGGAAGGAATAGGGTGCCATTTGGGATACAGTGAGGAGTCAATGAGGACAAGGTTGTAAATAATGGAGATAAGCGCAGGTCTGCGCTGCCACCCTGAGGCGGCTGGTGGTAGTGCGGGCGGCAGGCGGCAGAGGGTCAACAAGAGGAGAGAGAGAGAGGATGATGAAATCCTGGCAGCATTTCAGCAACGCCTATTCTGATTGGTTGGAGCTGGATGGGGGTTGTACCTGGCTACTGTGAGATCATCGCTCTAGCTGCTGCCGCGGCGACGACCGCTATACAGTAGCACTCAAAGCCACACAGGCTGATTATGCAAGCGGGAAGAGAGCGGGGGAGGAAGGGAGGGAGGGCAATGTGGACGAGTGCAGGTTTTATGAGGATACTGTACTGTGGGTGATGGGACGAATCCAATGAACTCGTCTGTAGCCCCTAGAGGAGGCTGGTGAGAGGAGCTATAGGAGGATGGGTTCTTATAATGTCTGGAATGGAGTACATGGAACAGGTATCAAACACAACAAACGTATGGACATCAAATGTTTGGCTCCGTTCCAGGAATTCTATTCCAGCCATTACAATGAGCCCCCCCTCCTAAAGCTCCTCCCACCAGCCTCCATTGCCATATCAATAGAAATGGGAAAGGAAAGGGAAAGGGGGATACCTAGTCAGTTGTACAACTTAATGTATTCAACTGAACTGCGTCTTCCGCATTTAACCCAACCCCTCTGAATCAGAGAGGTGCGGGGGGCTGTCTTAATTGACATTAGCTATGCATTGTCTTTGTTTAAGGGCTGTTCCTTATCAAAGAAAGGAATATATGGGTACACATTTCCTTTAAGAATGTGGTGTGGTGCTTTGATATGGTCTTATTCAATGAGGCCAGCAAGGTTTCCCTCTGTCAATAACATCAAGAATCACAAAGACTAATTAAACATCCTCAGGCATAGAGGGACCTTTAGCAGATAAATTGTTTTTAATTAATTCAACTCTTTAAAATGGCTCCAAAAGGTTCAAATCCATAAAAGATTATGGCCATGAGAACATCTTCATTTAAATGCAAATAGTCAACTGCAATATAATTCAAATATGTAGTGTTAGAAATCACTCTGAATTCAAAGGAGAAATGTCATGTCTGTAGACAACTCTGATGCACCCAAATCAATCCCTATTCCCTATTATAGTGTGCTACTTTAACCTTCATTCAGTGCACTAAACAGAGAATAGGGTGCCATTTGGGAGTCCAGTTTTAAATCTCTAACACTATAAATGCAAACACAAAAGACACACAAAGGACATCCAGCTCAAAGGAAACAGAACTTTCTGGGATCCATTTGAGACTCAGGACGGCGGTGAACTAATAGAGAAGATGAGAGTTGACAAATGACTGCTGGGGGGTTGTGACACATTGACTGCTTCAGAGATAACTAGTCTAACGTCACACGACTTAGCAGACACTGGCTGACTGCTTCAGAGATAACAAGTCTAACGTCACACGACTCTTAGCAGACACTGGCTGACTGCTTCAGAGATCACTAGTCTAAAGTCACACGACTCTTAGCAGACACTGGCTGACTGCTTCAGAGATCACTAGTCTAAAGTCACACGACTCTTAGCAGACACTGGCTGACTGCTTCAGAGATAACTAGTCTAACGTCACACGACTTAGCAGACACTGGCTGACTGCTTCAGAGATAACTAGTCTAACGTCACACGACTCTTAGCAGACACTGGCTGACTGCTTCAGAGATCACTAGTCTAACGTCACACGACTTAGCAGACACTGGCTGACTGCTTCAGAGATAACTAGTCTAACGTCACACGACTCTTAGCAGACACTGGCTGACTGCTTCAGAGATCACTAGTCTAACGTCACACGACTTAGCAGACACTGGCTGACTGCTTCAGAGATCACTAGTCTAACGTCACACGACTTAGCAGACACTGGCTGACTGCTTCAGAGATCACTAGTCTAACGTTACACAACTCTTAGCAGACACTGGCTGACTGCTTCAGCGATCACTAGTCTAACGTCACACGACTTAGCAGACACTGGCTGACTGCTTCAGAGATCACTAGTCTAACGTCACACAACTTAGCAGACACTGGCTGACTGCTTCAGAGATCACTAGTCTAACGTCACACGACTCTTAGTAGACACTGGCTGACTGCTTCAGAGATTACTTGTCTAACGTTACACGACTCTTAGCAGACACTGGCTGACTGCTTCAGAGATCAATAGTCTCTCTCTCTCCCTCCCTCCCTTCCTCTCCCACAAATGTGCACCTGCTATAATGCTATACATATAGCACACATTGTCACACACACACCAGCACTCTCACACACACACACACACACACACACACACACACACACACACACACACACACACACACACACACACACACACACATACGCGTCTGCTAAGGTCACCTTCACCGAGAAGAATACCTAGACAGGCACATTACACACAGTACACACTAATGGATGAATAAGAGGCTAGCCTAAAACTATTGTGTAACAACTATAATAACTGAATAATACAGTATATAAACATCCAGACTACAGTAATACAGTATATAAACACCCAGACTACAGTAATACAGTATATAAACACCCAGACTACAGTAATACAGTATATAAACACCCAGACTACAGTAATACAGTATATAAACACCCAGACTACAGTAATACACTATATAAACACCCAGACTACAGTAATACAGTATATAAACACCCAGACTACAGTAATACACTATATAAACACCCAGACTACAGTAATACACTATATAAACACCCAGACTACAGTAATACAGTATACAAACACCCAGATTACAGTAATACAGTATATAAACACCCAGACTACAGAAATACGGTATATAAACACCCAGACTACAGTAATACACTATATCAAATCAAATCAAATTTATTTATATAGCCCTTCGTACATCAGCTGATATCTCAAAGTGCTGTACAGAAACCCAGCCTAAAACCCCAAACAGCAAACAATGCAGGTGTAAAAGCACGGTGGCTAGGAAAAACTCCCTAGAAAGGCCAAAACCTAGGAAGAAACCTAGAGAGGAACCAGGCTATGTGGGGTGGCCAGTCCTCTTCTGGCTGTGCCGGGTGGAGATTATAACAGAACATGACCAAGATGTTCAAATGTTCATAAATGACCAGCATGGTCGAATAATAATAAGGCAGAACAGTTGAAACTGGAGCAGCAGCACAGTCAGGTGGACTGGGGACAGCAAGGAGTCATCATGTCAGGTAGTCCTGGGGCACGGTCCTAGGGCTCAGGTCCTCCGAGAGAGAGAAAGAAAGAGAGAATTAGAGAGAGCATATGTGGGGTGGCCAGTCCTCTTCTGGCTGTGCCGGGTGGAGATTATAACAGAACGTGGCCAAGATGTTCAAATGTTCATAAATGACCAGCATGGTTGAATAATAGTAAGGCAGAACAGTTGAAACTGGAGCAGCAGCATGGCCAGGTGGACTGGGGACAGCAAGGAGTCTTCATGTCAGGTAGTCCTGGGACATGGTCCTAAGGCCCAGGCCAGTTGAAACTGGAGCAGCAGCATGGCCAGGTGGACTGGGGACAGCAAGGAGTCATCATGTCAGGTAGTCCTGGGGCATGGTCCTAGGGCTCAGGTCCTCCGAGAGAGAGAAAGAAAGAGAGAAGGAGAGAATTAGAGAACGCACACTTAGATTCACACAGGACACCGAATAGGACAGGAGTAGTACTCCAGATATAACAAACTGACCCTAGCCCCCCGACACATAAACTACTGCAGCATAAATACTGGAGGCTGAGACAGGAGGGGTCAGGAGACACTGTGGCCCCATCCGAGGACACCCCCGGACAGGGCCAAACAGGAAGGATATAACCCCACCCACTTTGCCAAAGCACAGCCCCCACACCACTATATAAACACCCAGACTACAGAAACAGTATATGAACACCCAGATTACAGTAATACAGTATATAAACACCCAGACTACAGTAATACACTATATAAACACCCAGACTACAGAAACAGTATATGAACACCCAGACTACAGCAATACAGTATATAAACACCCAGATTACAGTAATACAGTATATAAACACCCAGACTACAGCAATACAGTATATAAACACCCAGACTACAGTAATACAGTATATAAACACCCAGACTACAGTAATACACTATATAAACACCCAGACTACAGTGATACACTATATAAACACCCAGACTACAGTAATACAGTATATAAACACCCAGACTACAGTAACACAGTATATAAACACCCAGACTACAGTAATACACTATATAAACACCCAGACTACAGTAATACAGTATAGAAACACCCAGACTACAGTAACACAGTATATAAACACCCAGACTACAGTAACACAGTATATAAACGCCCAGCCTGCATTCCAAATGACACCCTATTTCTATAGTGCACTATTTTCCCCCATAGGGCTATGGTCAAAAGTAGTGCACCAGTGGTGGAAAATGTACCCAACTGTCATACTTGAGTAAAAGTAAAAATACCTTAAAAGAAAATGACTCGAGTAAATGTGAAAGTTACCCAGTAAAATACTACTTGAGGAAAAGTCTAAAAGTATCAAAAGTATTTTTAATCACTAAAATGTACTTAAGTATCATAAGTACAAGTAAAAGTATAAATAATTTCAAATTCCTTATATTAAGCACATTTACAGATAGCCAGTGGCACACTTCAACACAAATGAGGTATTTCTGTTTAGTGAGTCTGCCAGATCAGAGACAGTAGGGATGACCAGGGATGTTCTCTTTATAAGTGCATGAATTAGAAAAATTATCTTGTCCTTCTAAGCATTGAAAATGTAAAGAGTACTTTTGGGTGTCAAGAAAAATGTTAGGAGTAAAAAGTACATTATTTTCTTTAGAAATGTAGTGGAGTAAAACTAAAGTTGTCAAAAATATAAATAGTAAAGTAAAGTACAGATAACTAAAAAACAACTTAAGTAGTACTTTAAAGTATTTTTACTTAAGTACTTTACACCACTGTAGTGCACTATGTACAGTTGAAGTCGGAAGTTTACATACAGTTAGGTTGGAATCATTAAAACTCGTTTTTCAACCACTCCACAAATTTCTTGTTAACAAACTATAGTTTTGGCAAGTCGGTTAGGACATCGACGTTGTGCATGACACAAGTCATTTTTAGAATAATTGTTTACAGACAGATTATTTCACTTCAAATTCATTCACTGTATCACAATTCCAGTGGGTCAGAAGTTTACATACACTAAGTTAACTGTGCCCTTTAAAAAGCTTGGAAAATTCCAGAAAATTATGTCATGGCTTTAGAAGCTTCTGATAGGATAATTGACATAATTTGAGTCAATTGGAGGTGTACCTGTGGATGTATTTCAAAGTCTACCTTCAAACTCAGTGCCTCTTTGCTTGACATCCTGGGAAAATCAAAAGAAATCAGCCAAGACCTCAGAAAAAAATTGTAGACCTCCACAAGTCTGGTTCATCTTTGGAAGCAATTTCCAAGTATGAACACCATTGGGACCATGCAGTCGTCATACCGCTCAGGAAGAAGACGCGTTCTGTCTCCTAGAGATGAAAGTACTTTGGTGCGAAAAGTGGAAATCAATCCCAGAACAACAGCAAAGGACCTTGTGAAGATGCTGGAGGAAACAGGTACAAAAGTATCCATATCCACAGTAAAACATGTCCTATATCGACATAACCTGAATGGCCGCTCAGCAAGGAAGAAGCCACTGCTCCAAAAGTGCCATCAAAAAGCCAGACTACGGTTTGCAACTGCACATAGGGACAAATATCATACTTTTTGGAGAAATGTCTCTGGTCTGGGATGGCAGCATCATGTTGTGGGGGTGTTTTGCTGCAGGAGGGACTGGTGCACTTCACAAAGTAGATGACATCATGACGAAAGAAAATAATGTGGATATATTGAAACAACATCTCCAGACATCAGTCAGGAAGTTAAAGCTTGGTTGCAAATGGGTCTTCCAAATGGACAATGACCCCAAGCATACTTCTAAAGGTGATGCAAAATGGCTTAAGGACAACAAAGTCAAGGTATTGGAGTGGCCATCACAAAGCCCTGACCTCAATCTCATAGAAAATGTGTGGGCAGAACTGAAAAAGCGTGTGCGAGCAAGGGGGCGGCAGGGTAGCCTAGCAAGTTCAAATCCCCGAGCTGACAAGGTACAAATCTGTCGTTCTGCCCCTGAACAGGCAGTTAAGCCACTGTTCCTAGGCCGTCATTGAAAATAAGAATTTGTTCTTAACTGACTTGCCTAGTTAAATAAAGGTAAAATAAATTTAAAAAATTAAAAAGGAGGCATACAAACCTGACTCAGTTACACCAGCTCTGTCAGGAGGAATGGGCCAAAATTCCTCCAATTTATTGTGGGAAGCTTGTGGATGCTACCGGAAACGTTTGACCCAAGTTAAACTATTTAAAGACAATGCAACCAAATGCTAATTGAGTGTATGTAAACTTCTGACCCACTGGGAATGTGATGAAAGAAATTAAAACTGAAATAAATCATTCTCTCTTCTATTATTCTGACATTTCACATTCTGAAAATAAAGTGGTGATCCTAACGGACCCGAAGACAGGGAATTTTTATCAGGATTAAATGTCAGGAATTGTGAAAAACTGAGTTTAAATGTATTTGGCTAAGGTGTATGTAAACTTCCGACTTCAACTGTAGGGACTAGGGTGCCATTTGAAACCCACCCAGTGATCTGTACGATATGTTGGAGGTCCCCGGGTTCTGTGTCTGTCCGTATGTTTTGGGCCACGCTGTGTGTGTCCCCTGGCCTGTATTGCCCGGAATAAGAGCCCTGTCTGACCAATCAGCAGTCAGCCATCATTGCCATGGGAAAGAGAACGGAAAGAGAACCATCAATTAACGAACAATGTCTTCAAGCACCGGGAGAAAATAAGACAAACGTTATTTTCCGTCTTTGAAGGCTGTCGCTGTTGGGACGGCTCAGGCTTCATGGAATTGAGGGTGACAGGCTCCCCTTAGCCCAGTGGGGTGTGTGTGTGTGTGTGTGTGTGTGTGTGTGTGTGTGTGTGTGTGTGTGTGTGTGTGTGTGTGTGTGTGTGTGTGTGTGTGTGTGTGTGTGTGTGTGTGTGTGTGTGTGCGTTTGCCATGCTTCCGTGCTAGGGTGTGTATGCACGTACCTGCATCAAGTGTTTTTCCGCATGTGTGTGTTTGCCATTCATGCGTGTGCACGTGTGTGTGTGTGTGTGTGTGTGTGTGTGTGTGTGTGTGTGTGTGTGTGTGTGTGTGTGCGCCCCCCAGAACAATTCCATTGTCCTATACTAGCAGAGACTGGAGGCTGGCATTGAGGGCAGCTGCAGATTGTCAGCCTGTAATTTGCCTCTCTGTTGATGTGGAGGGATCAGGGGGAAGTGAAGCGTGTGTAATTCCCTCTGTGGGGATCACATGGCCCTACCGGCCTCCAATCAAACTCCAACCTCCATCGTCCCGGTTACATAACCAAGTCCCGTCGTCACGGAGACCACCCAGCACTCCCCGCTGTAACCACGGCCAAGTAGGTCATCGACGGTGCACACGATCGATAGGCATCAGACATAACGGCTCCGTAACGTCTGGTTAACGCTCCACTAACGCTCGGCTAACGCTGGGCTAACGTTCAATTAAAACCCACATGTATTGAATGGTTTATCGATGATCAATAGGTAGCTTTGAAGCAGACAGGGTCGGATTGGGTGTGCAGCTAATGTTCAGCAAACGTTTGAATTATGTGACCGTTGTGGCGTGCGTTGTGTAATTGATTATTCCTGTACATGATCAATAGCAAACAAACGTGTGTCGGTGCGGCGACAAACGTGGAGCTGACAACGTCTCTGCAGTGCTTTACCCTAATCCCATACTGTGGAGTTTCAACTGCTCATATACGATCAATATTCTGTTGAAACTGATCTAAGTCACGTAATGTAGTTTATCAGATATTCCAAAGCTTTGCCGTAGTTGACATGACTAACAAGGAAAGAGAGGGGGAGAGAGAGAGAGAGAGAGAGAGAGAGAGAGAGAGAGAGAAAGAAAGAAATAGAAAGAAAGAGAGGGGGGGTGAGATGCTGCTAGCTAATGTGCTCAGACAGTAGCTTTGTTTCACTCATTGTCCTTTCCCGTTGTCTGATGGCTTCCCTGAGGCCTCTCACTAACCGGCCTCCACTAACCAGCCTCTCATTTACCGGCCTCCACTAACCGGCCTCTCACTAACCGGCCTCCACTAACCGGCCTCCACTAACCGGCCTCTCACTAACCGGCCTCTCACTAACCGGCCTCCACTAACCGGCCTCTCACTAACCGACCTCCACTAACCGATCTCCACTAACCGGCCTCCACTAACCGGCTTCTCACTAACCGGCCTCTCACTAACCGGCCTCCCACTAACCGGCCTCCACTAACCGGCCTCTCACTAACCGGCCTCTCACTAACCGGCCTCTCAGTAACCGGCCTCTCACTAACCGGCCTCCACCAACCCGGCCTCCACTAACCGGCCTCCACTAACCGCCCTCTCACTAACCGGCCTCTCACTAACCGGCCTCCACCAACCCGGCCTCCACTAACCGGCCTCCACTAACCGGCCTCCACTAGCCTTCGTTGGTGGCAATTTTCCTGTGTCACATCGGGTTCATTTCAAGCCACGTTTACATGTTGACACACATCTAAAAAGACCTGCGGAGTGAGTGTCCCTATGGTGCCCTTTGGTTCCTGGTTCAAAGTTCCAGCTGTGGGTCCAACAGGGGTCTGACAGGCTAAGCCATGCCCGAGGTGACAGCTCTCTGTTTGGGGTAAAGAGAGACCCTGTAAGGGGGGTAACACTGAGGTCCCGGAGGGGTCCAACAGAGGTTCACAGACTGGGTCTGGACACTGGGGGCAGGGGCAGCTGTGAGGGCCGGGGGCTAGGAAGGTGGTAGGGGGTGGAGGAGGGCTAGACGGGTTATTTTCACCACCTATCATCTCTCATTGCTCTGGTGAGGGTTGAACGGCCTGTTTTGGCTATTGTAAAATTCTCTTTCTTGTTTGGATCCCATGACCTTGGCTTCTCTCTCCTCCCCCCTTGTCTCCAGAATATAAACACTACAGTCCCTCTTCATTTTAAGGGAATATCTACAATAACCAGAATGTCCTCTATTCCCCTTCAACATCAATGACGTATTCACAGTACCACAATGACAAACTAACAAAGGGTCAACAGACATGGAAACACTCCCTTTCTCCCCTCACCTCCCTCTAGCTACAGTACACTAAACCGATCCATGAGATAGTTACTGCACACAGGGCTATCACAGACAACCCCGAGGGTTCGGCTGAGGACACAAACAAGTACAAGAAGTCCCGCTACGACCTCCACAGAGACATCAAACAAGCAAATATAGGAATAAGGTGGAATCTTATTACACCGCCTGACGTATGTGGCAGGGGCTACAGTCCATTACGGATTACAAAGGAAGACCCAGCCGTCATCTGCCCAATGATGCCCCTCTACCAGACCAACTCAATGCATTGTATGCACGCTTCGGCAAAACAACTCTGAGACATGCACGAGGGCCCCCGCTGAGCCAGGGGACTGGGTGATCTAGCTCTCCAAGGCCGACGCGAGTGAGGTTTTTAAATCAGGTCAACACTCAGGTCAACACTCAGGTCAACACTCAGGTCAACACTAAGTCCGCGGGGTCCGGACGGTATTCCAGGGTGTGTTCTCAGGGCATGCACATAACAGCTGGCGGGCATATTCACAGTCATTTTCAACCTCTCCCTGTCCCAGTCAGTAATCCCCCTGTTTTAAGATGACCACCATCATTAATGTTCCCAAAAACTCTATGGCTTCAGGCCACAATGACTACCACCCTGTAGCACTCACTTCTGTAATCATGAAGTGCTTTGAAAGGCTGGTTATGGCACAGATTAACTCCACCATCCCAGACCCACTCCAATTTACATACCGCCCCAACAAATCCATAGACGACGCAATCTCAATTGCTCTCCACACTTCTTACCTCACCCACCTAGATAAGGGGAATACCTATGTGAGAATATTGTTAATTGACTAGAGCTCAGCATTCAACACCATAGTTCCTTCCAAGCTCATCACCAAGTTTAGGACCCTTGGACTGAACACCTCCCTCTGCAACTGGATACTGGACTTCATGACAGTCTGGCCCTAGGTGGTGAGGGTAGGCAACATTGCCTCCACCATGCTGACCCTCAACACGGGGGCCCCTCAGGGGTGTGTGCTTAGTCCCCTCCTGTGATCTCTGTTCACCCATGACTGCATGGCCCCGCACAACTCCAACACCGTTATCAAGTTTGCTGACGACACGAAGTTGGTAGGCCTGATCATCGGCAATGATGAGACAGCCAGAACTGCAACAGCCTGTCCCTCAATGTCAGTAAGACCAAGGAGCTGATCATGGACTACAGGAAACTGGGGGGGGGTGAGTGTCCACATCACTAAGGACGTATAAAGGTCCACACACACACACACACACCACAACAGTCGTGAAAAAAGTGCGACAGCCCCCCATTCCCCTTCAGGAGGTTGAAAAGATTTGTATGGGCCCACAAAAAGTTATACCACTGTACCATTGAGAGCATCTTGACTGTCTGGGCCGCCTTCGGCAGTATTATTTATGGCTAGGATACGGGGATTGAGCTCAGCCAGATTCTGGTGTGAGTTATCTGGCCCAAATATATTACTTAGCCGATTGCGTCTACTCTCTGGCAGAAGATTACAGGGGCTGCTTTATATAATTAACATTTCATTATCTATTTATTTTTCCATATTTTTCTAATTGTTTCTGTGATCAAACAATACAATTAACATTTAAATGAAATTCTTCAAGAGTCCTGTGTAGTATTTCAGTAGATACTTTGTGCAAGACAATTGAATTGTGGATGGAGCTTTCCAAGTGACGCAGTGGTATAAGACACTGCATCGAAGTGCAACTGCGTTTCTACAGATGCTGGATTGAGAACAGTGCCGGCCGTGATGAGGAGACCCATGAGGTGACGCACAATAGGCCCAGCGTCATCCAATTTAGGGTTTGGCCGGCCGGGATGTCCTTGTCCAATCGCGCTGTAGCGACTCCTCTGGCGGGATAGACGCATGCACGCTGACATGGTCACCAGGTGTATGGTGTTTCCTCCAAGACAAAATGTTTTTTGTGGATGTGTATAATTTGTATGTGTAAAATGTATGATAGTAATAATTAAAATGACTAAATAGAGTCATTTTGTATACATTTATTTAAATTTGCATCGGGCCGCTTATGGGGCTGAATTCCGGTAGACAAAAGAGGCCCGATGTACTTGGGTCAATTCTGGCCAGTCATTCATTTTGATTCCGGGCCGAGTCTAACACCCGATTCCAGTCCGATTCAATCAGTTCCGGCCCCCCAGAAGAGGGCCGCTTCTGGGCCGATTCCTCATTACTAGCTGGGCTCTGACCTCCTCCCTATAGGCTGTCTCATCGTTGTTGGTGATCAGGCCTACCACTGTTGTGTCATCTGCAAACTTGATGATGGTGTTGGAGTTGTGCCTGGCCATGAACAAGGAGTACAGGAGAGAACTGAACGCGCACGTCAACAAAACAAAGGAGATGATCGTGGACTTCAGGAAACAGCAGAGGGAGCACCCCCCTATCCACATCGGCGGGACAGTAGTGGAGAATGTGGAAAGTTTTATGTTCTTCGGCATACACATCACGGACACACTGAATTTGGTCCACCCACACAGACAGCGTGGTGAAGAAGGCGCAACAGCTCCTCTTCAACCTCAGGAGGCGGAAGAAATTTGGCCTTTCACCAAAAACACTCACAGACCTTTACAGATGCCTGGTACGGCAACTGCTCCGCCCACAACCGTAAGGCTCTCCAGAGGGTAGTGAGGGCTGCACAACGCATCACTGGGGGCAAACTACCTGCCCTCCAGGACAACTACACCACCCGATGTCACAGGAAGGCCAAAAAGATCATCAAGGACAACAACCACCCGAGCCACTGCCTGTTCACCCCACTATCATCCAGAAGGCGAGGTCAGTACAGGTGCATCAAAGCTGAGACCGAGAGACTGAAAAACAGCTTCTATCTCAAGGCCATCAGACTGTTTAACAGCCATCACTAACATTGAGTGGCTGCTGCCAACATACTGACTCAACTCCAGCCACTTTAATAATGGGAATTGGTGGGAATTGATGTAAAATATATCACTAGCCACTTTAAACAATGCCACTTTATATAATGTTTACATACCCTACATTACTCATCTCATATGTATATACCATCTACTGCATCTTGCCTATGCTGTTCGGCCATCGCTCATCCATATATTTATATGTACAAATTATTATTAATTCCTTTACACTTGTGTGTATAAGGTAGTTGTTGTGAATTTGTTAGATTACTTGTTGTTAGATATTACTGCATGGTCGGAACTAGAAGCACAAGCATTTTGCTACACTCGCATTAACATGTGCTAACCATGTGTAAGTGACCAATAAAAATTGATTTGATTTGAATTTATTTGTTGAGGATCAGCATAGTGGATGTGTTGTTACCTACCTTTACCACCTGAGGGGCGGCCCGTCAGGAAGTCCAGGATCCAGTTGCTGAGCTGTAGTCAATGAATAGCATTCTCGCATAGGTGTTCCTTTTGTCCAGGTGGGAAAGGGCAGTGTGGAGTGCAATAGAGATTGCATCATCTGTGGATCTGTTGGGGCAGTATGCAAATTGGAGTGGGTCTATGGTTTCTGGGATAATGGTGTTGATGTGAGCCATGACCAGCCTTTCAAAGCACTTCATGGCTACAGATGTGAGCGCTATGGGTCGGTAGTCATTTTGGTAGATTACCTTAGTGTTCTTGGGCACAGGGACTATGGTGGTCTGCTTAAAACATGTTGGTATTACAGACTTGGACAGGAAGAGGTTGAAAAAGTCAGTGAAGACACTTGTCAGTTGGTCAGCGTATGCTCTGCGTACACGTCCTGGTAAACCGTCTGGCCCTGCGGCCTTGTGAATGTTGACCTGTTTAAAGGTCTTACTCACATCAGCTACGGAGATCGTGATACACAGTCTTCCGGAACAGCTGATGCTCCCATGTATGCTTCAGTGTTACTTGCATGGAAGCGAACAAAGAAGTAATTTAGCTCGTCTGGTAGCCTTGTGCCGCGGCTGTGCTTCCCTTTGTAGTCTGTAATAGTTTGCAAGCCCTGCCACATCCGACATGCGTCGGAGCCGGTGTTGTACTATTCCATCTTAGTCCTGTATTGACGCTTTGCTTGTTTGATGGTTTGTCGGAGGTCATAACGGGATTTCTTACAAGCTTCCGGGTTAAAGTCCCGCTCCTTGAAAGTGGCAGCTCTATCCTTTAGCTCAGTGTGGATGTTGCCTGTAATCCATGGCTTCTGGTTGGGGTATGTACGTACAGTCACTGTGGGGACAACGTCATCGATGCACTTAATGATGAAGCCATCGGAAGAATCCCGGAACATATTCCAGTCTGTGCTAGCAAAACAGTCCTGTAGCTTAGGATCTGCTTCATCTGACTGAGTCACTGGTGCTTCCCTGTTTAAGTTTTTGCTTGTAGAGAGAATTATGGTCAGATTTGCCAAATGGAGGGTGAGGGAGAGCTTTATACGTGACTCTGTGTGTGGAGTAAAGGTGTTTTTTTCCCTCTGGTTTCACATTTAACATGCTGGTAGAAATTAGGTAAAACGGATGAGTCCTCAGCCACAAGGAGTGCCACCTCTGGATGAGCGTTTTCCTGTTTGCTTATGGTGGTATACAGCTCATTGAGTTGGTCTTAGTGCCAACATCGGTGTGGTGGTATATAGACAGCTATGAAACATGTAGATGGAAACTCTCTTGGTAAATAGTGTGGTCTACAGCTTATGTTGAGATACTCTACCTCAGGCGAGCAAAACCTTGAGACTTCCTTAGATTTTGTGTACACTGTCCACAAAATGAGGTGGAAACTGAGCTGCACTTCCTAACCTCCTGCCAAATGGATGACCATATTAGTGACACATATTTCCCTCAGATTACACAGACCTACAAAGAATTTGAAAACAAACCTGATTTTGATAAACTCCCATATCTACTGGGTGAAATTCCACAGTGTGTCATCACAGCAGCAAGATTTGTGACCTGTAGCCACAAGAAAAGGGCAACCAGTGAAGAACGAACACCAAGGTAAACACAGCCCATATTTATGTATATTTATTTTCCCTTTTGTACTGTTACTATTTGTAATGTCTTTATTATTTTGGAACTTTTGTGAGTGTAATGTTAACAGTACATTTTAATGTTTATTTTCACTTTTGCTTATTGTCTAGTTCACTTGCTTTGGCAAACATCTGTTTCCCATGCCAATAAATCCCTTAAATGGAAATTGAATTGAGAAAGAGAGAAATAACGAGACAAAGAAAGTAATCAGTGAGACAGAAAGAGACAAAGATGACATCATCAACACCTGAACATCTCCCACAGTGTCTACTCTTAATAAAAACTGCTGTCTACATTTCTAACAATGGGTGCCTCCCAAATGGCCTATGGGCCATACTCAATAGTAGTGCACTATATAGGGAATAGGGTGCCATTTGAGATATAAACCATGTCAACCTCCAAGCAAACAACGTTAAGCAATGAGTGCAACCTCTACAATGACATCATCTATACATTACAGCATGGACTGAGAAAGGGACAAAGAGAAGGAGGGAGAGAGAAAGAGAGAGGGAGGTAAGCACATGTCAGAAAGAGGGGAAGGGTGGAGGGGAGGAATGGATGGTGGGAAGGAGGGAGGGATAGTACACGAGAGAGAGGGAGATAGAGAGAGCATTACCCTCTGTAAGACAAAGAGAAGGAGGGATAGGGAAAGTACACATGAGAGAGAGGGAGATAGAGAGCATTACCCTCTGTAAGACAAAGAGAAGGAGGGATAGGGAAAGTACACATGAGAGAGAGGGAGATAGAGAGCATTACCCTCTGTAAGACAAAGAGAAGGAGGGATAGGGAAAGTACACATGAGAGAGAGGGAGATAGAGAGCATTACCCTCTGTAAGACAAAGAGAAGGAGGGATAGGGAAAGACATGAGAGAGAGGGAGATAGAGAGCATTACCCTCTGTAAGACAAAGAGAAGGAGGGATAGGGGATGAGAGAGGGAGATAGAGAGCATTACCCTCTGTAAGACAAAGAGAAGGAGGGATAGGGAAAGTACACATGAGAGAGAGGGAGATAGAGAGCATTACCCTCTGTAAGACAAAGAGAAGGAGGGATAGGGAAAGTACACATGAGAGAGAGGGAGATAGAGAGCATTACCCTCTGTAAGACAAAGAGAAGGAGGGATAGGGAAAGTACACATGAGAGAGAGAGGGAGATAGAGAGCATTACCCTCTGTAAGACAAAGAGAAGGAGGGATAGGAAAGTACACATGAGAGAGAGGGAGATAGAGAGCATTACCCTCTGTAAGACAAAGAGAGGAGGGATGAGAGGAGGGAGATAGAGAGCATTACATAAGACAAAGAGAAGGAGGGATAGATAGCATTAGCCCTCTGTAAGACAAAGAGAAGGAGGGAGGGATAGTACACATGAGAGAGAGGGAGATAGAGAGCATTACCCTCTGTAAGACAAAGAGAAGGAGGAGGGATAGTACACATGAGAGAGAGGGAGATAGTACCCTCTGTAAGACAAAGAGAAGGAGGGATAGGGATAGTACACATGAGAGAGAGGGAGATAGAGAGCATTACCCTCTGTAAGACAAAGAGAAGGAGGGATAGGGAAAGTACACATGAGAGAGAGGGAGATAGAGAGCATTACCCTCTGTAAGACAAAGAGAAGGAGGGATAGGGATAGTACACATGAGAGAGAGGGAGATAGAGAGCATTACCCTCTGTAAGACAAAGAGAGCAAGACAGAGATGGGAGATTCATTTGTCAGAGTGCTCCTCCCCCTTTCAACACCCTGAAGTGCCGTCTTCTTCGTTGAGTGTGTAGGCGGAAAAATTACCAAGTCTCCAGCATAAAAACACATTACTTAGCATCCCTGACTCCCTCCAATTACCACCCCATTCCTTTTATTCCCATGCCCAGAAACAATAGAAAATCTAGTACAGATCATCTCTTATCTAGTACAGATAAACTCCTATTTTATTTGATCTAGGATAATGAATTCCCTCATCGACTGGCCATCATGGAAAAATTGGTCATCAGTTGCGACATGAATAATGGTACTATGGTGCGACAGGAATTATGTTCCTACAGTGCGACATACAATGGTCATACATTGTGATGTGTGAAAATGCGGCCCAGATTAACCAAAGTATGAATCCTAATTTTGCTGGAGGTCATTTAAGGTCATTCTCAACCGAATGCCAAAGAAAACGGTAGATATTTTTTAAATAAACTTCCAATTTATGACACGTTGTGAGAAATCCTTACAAAGAGAACATATTGGGGATGTATAGGCATACCACCCTGGCCATACGACCCTGGGCAGGTGAACCCTGGGCATACCACCCTGGGCAGGTGAACCCTGGGCATACCACCCTGGGCAGGTGAACCCTGGGCATACCACCCTGGGCAGGTGAACCCTGGGCATACCACCCTGGGCAGGTGAACCCTGGGCATACCACCCTGGGCAGGTGAACCCTGGGCATACCACCCTGGGCAGGTGAACCCTGGGCATACCACCCTGGGCAGGTGAACCCTGGGCATACCACCCTGGGCAGGTGAACCCTGGGCATACCACCCTGGGCAGGTGAACCCTGGGCATACCACCCTGGGCAGGTGAACCCTGGGCATACAACCACCCTGGGCAGGTGAACCCTGGGCATACCACCCTGGGCAGGTGAACCCTGGGCATACCACCCTGGGCAGGTGAACCCTGGGCATACCACCCTGGGCAGGTGAACCCTGGGCATACCACCCTGGGCAGGTGAACCCTGGGCATACCACCCTGGGCAGGTGAACCCTGGGCATACCACCCTGGGCAGGTGAACCCTGGGCATACCACCCTGGGCAGGTGAACCATGGGCATACCACCCTGGGCAGGTGAACCCTGGGCATACCACCCTGGGCAGGTGAACCCTGGGCATACCACCCTGGGCAGGTGAACCATGGGCATACCACCCTGGGCAGGTGAACCATGGGCATACCACCCTGGGCAGGTGAACCCTGGGCATACCACCCTGGGCAGGTGAACCCTGGGCATACCACCCTGGGCAGGTGAACCCTGGGCATACCACCCTGGGCAGGTGAACCCTGGGCATACCACCCTGGGCAGGTGAACCATGGGCATACCACCCTGGGCAGGTGAACCATGGGCATACCACCCTGGGCAGGTGAACCCTGGGCAGGTGAACCCTGGGCATACCACCCTGGGCATACCACCCTGGGCATACCACCCTGGGCATACCACCCTGGGCATACCACCCTGGGCAGGTGAACCCTGGGCATACCACCCTGGGCATACCACCCTGGGCATACCACCCTGGGCAGGTGAACCCTGGGCATACCACCCTGGGCATACCACCCTGGGCATACCACCCTGGGCAGGTGAACCCTGGGCATACCACCCTGGGCATACCACCCTGGGCAGGTGAACCCTGGGCATACCACCCTGGGCATACCACCCTGGGCAGGTGAACCCTGGGCATACCACCCTGGGCATACCACCCTGGGCATACCACCCTGGGCAGGTGAACCCTGGGCATACCACCCTGGGCATACCACCCTGGGCATACCACCCTGGGCAGGTGAACCCTGGGCATACCACCCTGGGCATACCACCCTGGGCAGGTGAACCCTGGGCATACCACCCTGGGCATACCACCCTGGGCAGGTGAACCCTGGGCATACCACCCTGGGCATACCACCCTGGGCATACCACCCTGGGCATACCACCCTGGGCAGGTGAACCCTGGGCATACCACCCTGGGCATACCACCCTGGGCATACCACCCTGGGCATACCACCCTGGGCATACCACCCTGGGCATGTGAACTGTTAAATACATTAAAAACATCCATTTCAAAAAAAGAGAACACTGCTATAAACACATTTGGGAAAAAAACAAGGTTTAAAACATCTTCATATTGAAAAGAATACTGCTGGAGTCTTAGACCCCTGGACAGTGTTACTGTCACGGTCGTCGGTGGAAGAAGGGGAGGACCAAAGCGCAGCGTGGTACTTGTTCATGTTATTTATTTACACTGAACAAGGTCAAACAAAGAAACAAAAAGCACAACCGAAACAGCTCCGTCAGGTTTAACACACACTAAACAGATAATAAAATATAAGTATAATATAGATGGTATAGAATACAGTATATACATATGAGTAATGCAAAATATGTAAACATTATTAAAGTGGC
The DNA here is from genome assembly GCF_034236695.1 of Oncorhynchus nerka. Classification (NCBI taxonomy): domain Eukaryota; kingdom Metazoa; phylum Chordata; class Actinopteri; order Salmoniformes; family Salmonidae; genus Oncorhynchus; species Oncorhynchus nerka. The sequence continues at coordinate 13,996,850 of NC_088419.1, read as the reverse complement.
ATTATTAAAGACGTTTAAATGTCTTACATGATCTACATCCACACTACTGCAAAAACAAAACATGCCTCCCAAAAATGTCCGTTGTTAGTTTATATGAGAGTGCTTCTCTAAGGTACATCACCTACACTGTGTACCCTCACAGAAGACAAGGACAGAAAGGCTTTTCATTTCAGAAAGGCAGGGCAGGGGGCGACCTAGGGGCTATGAAAGGGGGCCACAGAGCCAGTTCTGACACCGTGGGAACTCTTCAGGAATTTACCGTGACAACAGAAACAGACTCTCCTCAGGTAGACCCTTATGACAAGACAAGAAAAAAAAGATGTTTTGTCGTCACATCCACTGGATAGGTGCAGTGAAATGTGTTGTTTTACAGATAGGTGCAGTGAAATGTGTTGTTTTACAGATAGGTGCAGTGAAATGTGTTGTTTTACAGATAGGTGCAGTGAAATGTGTTGTTTTACAGATAGGTGCAGTGAAATGTGTTGTGTTACAGATATGTGCAGTGAAATGTGTTGTTTTACAGATATGTGCAGTGAAATGTGTTGTTTTACAGATAGGTGCAGTGAAATGTGTTGTTTTACAGATAGGTGCAGTGAAATGTGTTGTTTTACAGATAGGTGCAGTGAAATGTGTTGTTTTACAGATAGGTGCATTGAAATGTGTTGTTTTACAGATAGGTGCAGTGAAATGTGTTGTTTTACAGATAGGTGCAGTGAAATGTGGTGTTTTAGACAGGTACAGTGAAATGTGTTGTTTTACAGATATGTGCAGTGAAATGTGTTGTTTTACAGATAGGTGCATTGAAATGTGTTGTTTTACAGATAGGTGCATTGAAATGTGTTGTTTTAGACAGGTACAGTGAAATGTGTTGTTTTACAGGGTCAGCCATAGTAGTACAGCGCCACTGGAGTAATTTAGGGTTACATGCTTTGCTCAAGGGCATATCGACTGATATTTCACCTTGTCGGCTCGGGTATTCAAACCAGCTACCTTTTGGTTACTGGCCCAACGCTCTAACCGCTAGGCCACACATGCATGCAAACCCACATGCACAGATGGAGGATCTAGGCAGTGAACCCTTCCCATAACCTCCCCGTAACCTTGGTGATGGTTTTATGACAAATGTGAGCCTCACGCTCAACCCTTTTGATCCCTCAAATGTTCTCCCACTCACTCAGTCCTTGGTGCTGTCAACACAGGGTCAGGTGAAGACACTTAAAAAATAATAATAATAATACTTCTACGCAAATAATCCAAACATAAGTCTTTTTCTCTGGTACAGTGCCTTATTCCACATTTTATTGTTACAACTTGAATTCAAAATCGATTCAATATAATTTCTCTCACCCATTTACGCACAATATACTGTTTGCAAAGATATTGAAAATGAAATACAGAAATCTCATTTATATAAGTATTCACACCCAAGTCAATACTTTGTAGAAGAACCTTTGGCTACAATTAAAGCGATGTCTTTTTCGGTCTTTAAGAGCTTTGCACACCTGGATTGTACAATATTTGCCCATTGTTATTTTTGTTTAATTATTCAAGCTCCGTCAAGTTGATTGTTGATCGTTGCTAGACAGTCATTTAAGTTTCGCCATAGATTCTCAAGAAGATTTAAGTCAAAACTAACAATGCCACTCAGGACCATTCAATGTCGTCTTGGTAAGGAACTCCAGTATATATTTGACCTTGTGTTTTAGGTTGTTGTCCTGCTGAAAGGTGAATTTGCCTCCCAGTGTCTGTTGGAAAGCAGACGAAACCAGGTTTTCCTTTAGGATTTTGTCTGCTCTATTCCATTTCTTTTTATCCTAAAAGACTCCCTGCCGATGACACGCATACCCATAACATGATGCAGCCACCACAATGCTTGGCAATATGAAGAGTGGTACTCAGTGATGTGTTGGATTTGCCCCAAACATAAAGCTTTGTATTCAGGCCAAAAAGTTTTTTTGTTTTGTTGCAGTTTTACTAAAGTGCCTTTTTGCAAACATGATGCATGTTTTGGAATATTTTTATTCTGTACATGCTTCCTTCTTCTCACTGTCATTTAGGTTAGTGGAGTAACTACAATGTTGTTGATCCATCCTCAGAATACAGCCATTAAACTCTGTAACTGTTTTAAATCTCCTTCCTTTCCAGAATCTGAGTTAGGAAGGATGCCTGTATCTTTGTAGTGACTGCGTGTATTTATACAGCATCCAACACCTAATTAATATCTTCACCATGCTCAAAGGGATATTCAATGTCTTCTTATTTTAATATTATTAATACCCATCGGTGAGTCCATGCAACTTATTTTATGAATCGTTAAGCAAAGTTTTACTGAACTTTCAAGGGGTTGAATCCTTATTGACTCAAGACATTTCAACTTTTCAATTTTTTTTTTTACAAAACAATTCCACTGACATTATGGGAGATTGTGTGTAGGCCAGTTTTTTCCCCCTCACCTTTATTTAACCAGGTAGGTTAGTTGAAAACTAGTTCTCATTTACAACTGCAACCTCTCCAAGATAAAGCACAGCAGTTCGACACATACAACAGAGTTGCACATGGAATGAACAAACATACAATCATTAATACAGTAGAAAAAAGGTCTATATACAGTGATGATATTCAACGTCTTGTGTAGGCCAGTAACAAATATATATTTTTTAAATCACTATTTAATCCAATTTAAATGCAGGCTGTAACACAACATGTGTAAAAGGTAAAGGGGTGTGAATACATTCTGAAGGCTCTGTATGTTAGACAGCTAAATGAGACCTCAAGGTGTTGAGTTGTATGAGCAACACCGTTTGGTTCCTAGAACTCTCATTTCCCAAGGGCATCAATAGAGGGTGAAACTTCCTGTTGCACAAAAAAAAAAACATCCCCAAAAGCAGCGACAGTGGGGCCTTCACCCAATTGGGGCACCGGCCGGGCTGTTTGTTTACCCTGTGGCAAATTCCCTTTGTTGCAGGTCCAAATTGACCACACAAACACGACAGTACAGCCATGAAGTATTGAAGTATTGTACTTCCGGCGCCGACTGAGATGGCCGCCTCGCTTCGCGTTCCTAGGAAACTATGCAGTTTTTTGTTTTTTTACGTGTTATTTCTTACATTAGTACCCCAGGTCATCTTAGGTTTCATTACATACAGTCGAGAAGAACTACTGAATATAAGATCAGCGCCAACTCACCATCAGTACGACCAAGAATATGTTTTCCGCGACGCGGATCCGGTGTTCTGCCTTACAAACAGGACAACGGAATGGATCGCATGCAGCGACCCAAGGAAACGACTCCGAAAAAGAGGGAAACGAGGCGGTGTTCTGGTCAGACTCCGAAAAAGGGCACATCGCGCACCACTCCCCAGCATTCTTCTTGCCAATGTCCAGTCTCTTGACAACAAGGTTGACGAAATCCGAGCAAGGGTAGCATTCCAGAGGGACATCAGAGACTGCAACGTTCTCTGCTTCACAGAAACATGGCTTACTGGGAAGACGCTATCCGAGGCGGTGCAGCCAACGGGTTTCTCCACGCATCGCGCCGACAGAAACAAACATCTTTCTGGTAAGAAGAGTGGCGGCGTATGCCTCATGACTAACGAGACATGGTGTGATGAAGGAAACATACAGGAACTCAAATCCTTCTGTTCACCTGATTTAGAATTCCTCACAATCAAATGTAGACCGCATTATCTTCCAAGAGAATTCTCCTCGATTATAATCACAGCCGTATATATCCCCCCCCAAGCAGACACATCGATGGCTCTGAACGAACTTTATTTAACTCTTTGCAAACTGGAAACCATTTATCCGGAGGCTGCATTCATTGTAGCTGGGGATTTTAACAAAGCTAATCTGAAAACAAGACTCCCTAAATTTTACCAGCATATCGATTGCGCAACCAGGGGTGGTAAAACCTTGGATCATTATTACTCTAACTTCCGTGACGCATATAAGGCCCTGCCCCGCCCCCCTTTCGGAAAAGCTGACCACGACTCCATTTTGCTGATCCCTGCCTACAGGCAGAAACTAAAACAAGAGGCTCCCACGCTGAGGTCTGTCCAACGCTGGTCAGACCAAGCTGACTCCACACTCCAAGACTGCTTCCATCACGTGGACTGGGACATGTTTCGTATTGCATCAGATGGAAATATTGACGAATACGCTGATTCGGTGTGCGAGTTCATTAGAACGTGCGTCGAAGATGTCGTTCCCATAGCAACGATAAAAACATTCCCAAACCAGAAACCGTGGATTGATGGCAGCATTCGCGTGAAACTGAAAGCGCGAACCACTGCTTTTAATCAGGGCAAGGTGTCTGGTAATATGTCCGAATATAAACAATGCAGCTATTCCCTCCGCAAGGTTATTAAACAAGCTAAGCGTCAGTACAGAGACAAAGTGGAATCTCAATTCAATGGCTCAGACACAAGAGGCATGTGGCAGGGTCTACAGTCAATCACGGACTACAAGAAGAAACCCAGCCCAGTCACGGACCAGGATGTCTTGCTCCCAGGCAGACTAAATAACTTTTTTGCCCGCTTTGAGGACAATACAGTGCCACTGACACGGCCTGCAACGAAAACATGCGGTCTCTCCTTCACTGCAGCCGAGGTGAGTAAGACATTTAAACGTGTTAACCCTCGCAAGGCATCCCCAGCCGCGCCCTCAGAGCATGCGCAGACCAGCTGGCCGGTGTGTTTACGGACATATTCAATCGATCCCTATACCAGTCTGCTGTTCCCACATGCTTCAAGAGGGCCACCATTGTTCCTGTTCCCAAGAAAGCTAAGGTAACTGAGCTAAACGACTACCGCCCCGTAGCACTCACTTCCGTCATCATGAAGTGCTTTGAGAGACTAGTCAAGGACCATATCACCTCCACCCTACCTGACACCCTAGACCCACTCCAATTTGCTTACCGCCCAAATAGGTCCACAGACGATGCAATCTCAACCACACTGCACACTGCCCTAACCCACCTGGACAAGAGGAATACCTATGTGAGAATGCTGTTCATCGACTACAGCTCGGCATTCAATACCATAGTACCCTCCAAGCTCGTCATCAAGCTCGAGACCCTGGGTCTCGACCCCGCCCTGTGCAACTGGGTACTGGACTTCCTGACGGGCCGACCACAGGTGGTGAGGGTAGGCAACAACATCTCCTCCCCGCTGATCCTCAACACGGGGCCCCACAAGGGTGCGTTCTGAGCCCTCTCCTGTACTCCCTGTTCACCCACGACTGCGTGGCCATGCACGCCTCCAACTCAATCATCAAGTTTGCGGACGACACAACAGTGGTAGGCTTGATTACCAACAACGACGAGACGGCCTACAGGGAGGAGGTGAGGGCCCTCGGAGTGTGGTGTCAGGAAAATAACCTCACACTCAACGTCAACAAAACTAAGGAGATGATTGTGGACTTCAGGAAACAGCAGAGGGAACACCCCCTATCCACATCGATGGATCAGTAGTGGAGAGGGTAGCAAGTTTTAAGTTCCTCGGCATACACATCACAGACAAACTGAATTGGTCCACTCACACTGACAGCGTCGTGAAGAAGGCGCAGCAGCGCCTCTTCAACCTCAGGAGGCTGAAGAAATTCGGCTTGTCACCAAAAGCACTCACAAACTTCTACAGATGCACAATCGAGAGCATCCTGGCGGGCTGTATCACCGCCTGGTACGGCAACTGCTCCGCCTCAACCGTAAGGCTCTCCAGAGGGTAGTGAGGTCTGCACAACGCATCACCGGGGCAAACTACCTGCCCTCCAGGACACCTACACCACCCGATGTTACAGGAAGGCCATAAAGATCATCAAGGACATCAACCACCCGAACCACTGCCTGTTCACCCCGCTATCATCCAGAAGGCGAGGTCAGTACAGGTGCATCAAAGCTGGGACCGAGAGACTGAAAAACAGCTTCTATCTCAAGGCCATCAGACTGTTAAACAGCAATCACTAACATTGAGTGGCTGCTGCCAACACACTGTCATTGACACTGACCCAACTCCAGCCACTTTAATAATGGGAATTGATGGGAAATGATGTAAATATATCACTAGCCACTTTAAACAATGCTACCTTATATAATGTTACTTACCCTACATTATTCATCTCATATGCATATGTATATACTGTACTCTAGATCATCGACTGCATTCTTATGTCACTAGCCACTTTAACTATGCCACTTTGTTTACTTTGTCTACATACTCATCTCATATGTATATACTGTACTCGATACCATCTACTGTATGCTGCTCTGTACCATCACTCATTCATATATCCTTATGTACATATTCCTTATCCCCTTACACTGTGTATAAGACAGTAGTTTTGGAATTGTTAGTTAGATTACTTGTTGGTTATCACTGCATTGTCGGAACTAGAAGCACAAGCATTTCGCTACACTCGCATTAACATCTGCTAACCATGTGTATGTGACAAATAAAATTTGATTTGATTTGATTTGATGAAACGTTCAATTACCAAAGCTGGTAAACAAAAGCTGGGTTGGGATGCTAGAGCAGGCCTCTGCTTGATCAGCAGGGGTCGAAGCTAAATGGAGCCAACCTGGTTCTATAGGCACCAACGGACTGAAGCTGGAAAAACGGACTGAAGCTGGGAGAGACAACCTGAACTTGTCTAATAGGAACCACTTGTTCTCTGTTTTCCGTTGGAAAATGTTTTGCTACAGTGTGCACTAACGAATACAACCTTGGATCTGCCTGAGCCCAGCGCACTGCCTGAGGGCAGAAAATTCCCTGGTTCTGATCCAGACCAATCAAAGAGGTATGCCTCTGAAGGTAGGTTGAACTCTGGCGACCTCAGAGAGGCAAGATAAAACAACAGGCATCCTGGGTAACTTACAGGTATTTCCGGAGCGCTCCCGGTCTAACGCACCTTGGGCCGACTTTACAGTGAACCTCGTGGATCGGCTTTCAGCATGTGCGCGCGTGCATACATACAATCATGCATGCCTGTGTGTCTTGGCCCAACATGTGTTTCTGATGAGTCAATATAAATCTGCATTTCAAATAAAACTTAATGGGAAGCAGGAGAGAGGGATGAGTGGGAGAAAGGAGAGAGGGATGAGTGGGAGAAAGGAGAGAGGGATGAGTGGGAGAAAGGAGAGAGGGATGAGTGGGAAAAAGGAGAGAGGGATGGAGTGGGAGGAAGGAGAGGAGGACAGACTCTGGGGGGGGGTGGGGGACATTCTTGCGGCCTGATGTAGAATGGATGCAAAATTAAAAATATCCCACGCTCCTGGAGGGGGTCCAAAACCTTGGATACACACACACACACACATAAAACCACTGTCAGGGGATCCTCCCCCAAAAAGAAAGGAATCGCTCTGGATCCGCTCACAGCCAATTGCGCCCCCCATGCACCCCAGCCTACGGTCTTACTCCTCTGGCATATCAAACGCCAGTGAGAGGGAGCTGTCAAACCGCTGGGATCAAAAAGCGGAATGAAACGAGAGACTGACAGAGTCACAGGTGATGATTAATGAACTGTGTTTCTGTGTAGCTGAGAAGAAACGAAAGAAGCGGAGCAGGGAAATATACAGATGGGAACTCTCATTGAAAGTAGAGTACAGTAAGTAGCCCAACGTGCTAAGAGAAGATGTGTGAGAGACTCACACGTTTCAGGGATGGACATTTTGACGCAATTATCTTTATTCGAGATGAAAGGTTGGAGTTTGTTCAGTTGAGGGCAGAGGCTGTCCTTCTATTTTCTTAGGCTTCCCAGAGAATTAACAGTGGATACAAGGTTTTCTATTCATGTCTCTCTCAGGTTTCCACTGGCATCCAGCCATGCACACACACACACACACAGTCTCTCTCTCCTTCACTCTTTTGCCACTGGCGTAAAACCGGGCACAACGGTGGAAACCAAACACTCCAGTGTTTTGACTGGCCGTGATCCGTGGTTCCGGGCGGGATGAGGCTAGAGCGGGATTGATGACTCTCACCTGGAGGAGGACATTTACAGGAAAAACTTCCTCGCTGGAATTCCCAAGTTCTTATATTGGATCCTGGACGCACAAGGCCACAGTCATGCCTGTGTGAGGGCCAAGTGGTCCCTGAGTGAAAGTGAAGAGTCCCTGGCGACACATACCACACACATACAGACACACATGCGAGCTTGAAAACTCATCGAAGCACAGACAAGCGAGCATGCACGCATGCACGCATGTGTGTGTGTGTGTGTGTGTGTGTTTGGATTAGTGTTTTCAAGCTCACGTGTGTGTGTGTGTCTCTTTCTGTATGTGTCGCCAGAGACTTGCTTTTCACTCAGGGACCACTTGGCCCTCACACAGGCATATAAGAGAGAGACACCCACACACAGAGAGACCGAGAGAAATAATCAAATCAAAATGTTATTTGTCACATGAGCCGAATACTACAAGTCTAGACCTTACAGTGAAATGCTTACTTACAAGCCCTTAATTAACCAACTATGTAGAATAGAGAAAATGGAGAGATAATTGAGAGAGAGAGATCATGAGCTCCTGCATTTTTCAGTATGTTCTGAAAATAATATATAGTTAGATAAACTTGGATATTGTGGCAGAGACATATACAGGATGCTACCCTCCACAACATAACCTTCACTCAAACCCTACAACCTGATTTTGGACGGAATTAAATGGAAAGCCCAAGCTATACATCAAATGCTCTGGCAAACAAACAAACTGAGAACACCATCCAACCTGGAAATGAGTGAGTAATGTTTAGTCTGAAACTATATTTCATATTCAAAAGCCAAGAAGAAAAATACATTACAATGATATATTTGACTTTATAAGGACTGAATGCTAAGTTAGACTACCAAGCTGCTTGGACAAGAGATTCAATTAGCACTGATGTGTCAAGTGTGAATGTTGCCAAAGTCCTTTAGCCCAGCAATGGCAGGAGAATCAAACAAGCTACCCCAACCAAATTCAGAGCTGCCTCCCGCTGTTCAGATGTAATTAAAATACCCTTTGTATGTAATAAATGACAAGGCAAAAAAATACACTGCTAAAAAAAATAAAGGGAACAATTAAACAACACAATGTAACTCCAAGTCAAATCACACTTCTGTGAAATCAAACTGTCCACTTAGGAAGCAACACTGATTGACAATACATTTCACATGCTGTTGTGCAAATAGAATAGACAACAGGTGGAAATTATAGGCAATTAGCAAGACACCCCCAATAAAGGGGTGGTTCTGTAGGTGGTGACCACATCCTGGCTGATGTTTTGGTCACTTTTGAATGCTGGCGGTGCTTTCACTCTAGTGGTAGCATGAGATGGAGTCTACAACCTACACAAGTGGCTCAGGTAGTGCAGCTCATCCAGGATGGAACATCACTGCGAGCTGTGGCAAGAAGGTTTCCTGTGTCTGTCAGCGTAGTGTCCAGAGCATGGAGGCGCTACCAGGAGACAGGCCAGTACATCAGGAGACGTGGAGGAGGCCGTAGCAGCAGGACCACTACCTCCGCCTTTGTGTAAGGAGGAGCAGGAGGAGCACTGCCAGAGCCCTGCAAAATGACCTCCAGCAGGCCACAAATGTGCATCTGTCTGCTCAAACGGTCAGAAACAGACTCCATGAGGGTGGTATGAGGGCCAGACGTCCACAGGTGGGGGTTGTGCTTACAGCCCAACACCGTGCAGGACGTTTTTCATTTGCCAGAGAACACCAAGATTGGCAAATTCGCCACTGGCGCCCTGTGCTCTTCACAGATGAAAGCAGGTTCACACTGAGCACATGTGACAGACGTGACAGTCTGGAGACGCCGTAGAGAACGTTCTGCTGCCTGCAACATCCTCCAGCATGACCGGTTTGGTGGTGGGTCAGTCATGGTGTGGGGTGGCATTTCTTTTGGGGGCCGCACAGCCCTCCATGTGCTCGCCAGAGATAGCCTGACTGCCATTAGGTACCGAGATGAGATCCTCAGACCCCTTGTGAGACCATATGCTGGTGCGGTTGGCCCTGGGTTCCTCCTAATGCAAGACAATGCTAGACCTCATGTGGCTGGAGTGTGTCAGCAGTTCCTGCAAGAGGAAGGCATTGATGCTATGGACTGGCCCGCCCGTTCCCCAGACCTGAATCCAATTGAGCACATCTGGGACATCATGTCTCGCTCCATCCACCAACGCCACGTTGCACCACAGACTGTCCAGGAGTTGGCGGATGCTTTAGTCCAGGTCTGGGAGGAGATCCCTCAGGAGACCATCCGCCACCTCATCAGGAGCATGCCCAGGCGTTGTAGGGAGGTCATACAGGCATGTGGAGGCCACACACACTACTGAGCCTCATTTTGACTTGTTTTAAGGACATTACATCAAAGTTGGATCAGCCTGTAGTGTGGTTTTCCACTTTAATTTTGAGTGTGACTCCAATTCCAGATCTCCATGGGTTAATAAATTTGATTTCCATTGATAATTTGTGTGATTTTGTTGTCAGCACATTCAACTATGTAAAGAAAAAAGTATTTAATAATACTATTTCATTCATTCAGATCTAGGATGTGTTATTTTAGTGTTTATTTTGAGCAGTGTAGTTTAAAATGAAGCTCCTTATGGAAAATCAAGAGACAATTTTTGCTGACTATTATTAATCTTCCACACAGATCATCCCCTGGCATGGCACAGTGCTATATTAACTAGAGGTCGACCGATTAATCGGAATGGCCGATTAATTAGGGCCGATTTCAAGTTTTCATAACAATCGGAAGTCTGTATTTACTTAACTAGGCAAGTCAGTTAAGAACACATTCTTACTTTCAATGACGGCCTAGAAACGGTGGGTTAACTGCCTCGTTCAGGGGCAGAACGACAGATTTTCACCTTGTCAGCTCGGGGGATCCAATCTTGCAACCTTACAGTTAACTAGTCCAACGCAATAACGACCTGCCTCTCTCTCGTTGCATTCCACAAGGAGACTGCCTGTTAAGCGAATGCAGTAAGCCAAGGTAAGTTGCTTGCTAGCATTAAACTTATCTTATAAAAAACAATCAATCATAATCACTAGTTAACTACACATGGTTGATGATATTACTAGATATTATCTAGCGTGTCCTGCGTTGCATATAATCTGACTGAGCATACAAGTATCTAAGTATCTGACTGAGCGGTGGTAGGCAGAAGCAGGCGCGTAAACATTCTTTCAAACAGCACTTTCGTGCGTTTTGCCAGCAGCTCTTCGTTGTGCGTCAAGCATTGCGCTGTTTATGACTTCAAGCCTATCAACTCCCGAGATGAGGCTGGTGTAACCGAAGTGAAATGGCTGGCTAGTTAGCATGCGCTAATAGCGTTTCAAACGTCACTCGCTCTGAGCCTTGGGGTGGTTGTTTCCCATGGGTAACGCTGTTGTCATTTAGTTGCTGGTTCAAGCCCAGGGAGGAGCGTGTTTGTTTACACTGGCAATGCTAAAGTGACTATAAGAACATCCAATTTTTATTTTACCTTTATTTAACTAGGCAAGTCAGTTAACCTCTTGAACCTCTGGGGGCAGTATTTCATTTTTGGATGAAAAACGTTCCCGTTTTAAACAAGATATTTTGTCACGAAAAGATGCTCGACTATGCATATAATTGACAGCTTTGGAAAGAAAACACTGACGTTTCCAAAACTGCAAAGATATTGTCTGTGAGTGCCACAGAACTAATGCTACAGGCGAAACCAAGATGACATTTCATACAGGAAGTGAGCCAGATTTTTGAGGCGCTGTGTTCCATTGTCTCCTTATATGGCTGTGATTGCGCAAGGACTGAGCCTACACTTTCTGTCATTTCCTCAAGGTGTTTGCAGCATTGTGACGTATTTGTAGGCATATCATTGGAAAATTGACCATAAGAGACTACATTTACCAGGTGTCCCCTCGGTGTCCTCCGTCTAAACTATTGCGTAATCTCCAGGTGCGTGTATTTTTCCATTTTGAACAGAGGAGAAACCAAACTGCCACGAGTGACTTATCATCGAATAGATATGTGAAAAACACCTTGAGGATTGATTCTAAACAACGTTTGCCATGTTTCTGTCGATATTATGGAGTTTGCGTTGTAATGACTGAATTTTCGTTTTTTTTTTCTTAGACAAACGTGATGAACAAAACAGAGCGATTTCTCCTACACAAATAATATTTTGGGAAAAACTGAACATTTGCTATCTAACTGAGAGTCTCCTCATTGAAAACATCCAAAGTTCTTCAAAGGTAAATGATTTTATTTGAATGCTTTTCTTGTTTTTGTGAAAATGTTGCCTGCTGAATGCTAGGCTTAATGCTATGCTAGCTATCAATACTCTTACACAAATGCTTGTGTAGCTATGGTTGAAAAGCATTTTTTGAAAATCTGAGATGACAGTGTTGTTAACAAAAGGCTAAGCTTGTGAGCCAATATATTTATTTCATTTCATTTGCGATTTTCATGAATAGTTAACGTTGCGTTATGGTAATGAGCTTGAGGCTATAATTACGCTCCCGGATACGGGAGTTTTTCTTAGCCAAACGTGATGAACAAAACGGAGCGATTTCTCCTACACAAATAATATTTTTGGAAAAACTGAACATTTGCTATCTAACTGAGAGTCTCCTCATTGAAAACATCCAAAGTTCTTCAAAGGTAAATGATTTTATTTGAATGCTTTTCTTGTTTTTGTGAAAATGTTGAATGCTGAATGCTAGGCTTAATGCTATGCTAGCTATCAATACTCTTACACAAATGCTTGTGTAGCTATGGTTGAAAAGCATTTTTTGAAAATCTGAGATGACAGTGTTGTTAACAAAAGGCTAAGCTTGTGAGCCAATATATTTATTTCATTTCATTTGCGATTTTCATTAATAGTTAACGTTGCGTTATGGTAATGAGCTTGAGGCTATAATTACGCTCCCGTATACGGGATTGGTCGTCGCAACAGGTTAAGAACAAATTCTTATTTTCAATGTCAGCCTAGGAACAGTGGGTTAACTGCAGAACGACAGATTTGTACCTAGTCAGCTCGGGGATTTGAACTTGCAACCTTCCGGTTACTAGTCCAACGCTTTAACCACTAGGCTACCCTGCCGCCCCAATAGTCATGGTACAGAGGGAAATAGTCCTATAATTCTTATAATAATTACAACCTAAACTTCTTACCTGGGAATATTGAGGACTCATGTTAAAAGGAACCACCAGCTTTCATATGTTCTCATGTTCTGAGCAAGGAACTGAAACGTTAGCACATATTGCACTTTTACTTTCTTCTCCAACACTTTGTTTTTGAATTATTTAAACCAAATTGAACATGTTTCATTATTTACTTGAGGCTAAATTGATTTTATTGATGTATTATATTAAATTAAAATAAGTGTTCATTCAGTATTGTTGTAATTGTCATTTTTACAAATAAATAAATCAAATCGGCCGATTAATCGGTATCGACTTTTTTGATCCTCCAATAATTGGTATCGGCGTTGAAAAATCATAATCGGTCGACCTCTAATATTAACACACTACCCCCTGTTAAGAGGGGGGTGTTAACGAGGGGTGGAAACTCCAGATATTAGACAATGAGGACTCGGAGTCATCTAATATAGATCTCTATAAGTCTGGAACAGTAATGGTACAGGGTAACCCCAAACTGTTTCAGCTGGACTTTCAACCAAACAAAGAATTAGCTCAGCAGGAGAAGCTCTCCCTTGAGAAAGATACCCCCACCCCGAGTGGGTCAGACCAGACTTCTTCATTATATAACCCCACAGACGAGCAACCCCAGGCTGAAAGTCAACCTCCCAGTCCAGAGTACTACTCCCTCATTGAAATGAATGATGAATTCACCCAGCTGGAAGTAAGGCAGGTGGAGCTGGAACAGCAGGTGAACACACTCCAGTCAGCACAGACCCAGACAACAGTCCAGCACAACAACACCCCCTTAACTAGACCTGGAGAGAGACATATCTGCACTCTGGACTGTAATGAGACAACATCAACAGGAGAAAGAGCAGGAGAAGAACAGCGCACTAGAGGAGAGGATCAGACTGCTGGAGGAGAGGGTGAGGGGGATGGCGTGTGACAGAACAACCTACTAAAGAGGTGGCCACCCCTACAGAGAAGCCAGCAGAACAGCCCACTAGAGAGGTGGCCACCCCTACAGAGAGGCCAGCAGAACAGCCCACTAGAGAGGTGGCCACCCCTACAGAGAAGCCAGCAGAACAACCCACTAGAGAGGGGGCCACCCCTACAGAGAAGCCAGCAGAACAGCCCACTAGAGAGGTTGCCACCCCTACAGAGAAGCCAGCAGAACAGCCCACTAGAGAGGTGGCCACCCCTACAGAGAAGCCAGCAGAACAGCCCACTAGAGAGGTGGACACCCCTACAGAGAAGCCAGCAGAACAGCCCACTAGAGAGGTGGCCACCCCTACAGAGAAGCCAGCAGAACAACCCACTAGAGAGGTGGCCACCCCTACAGAGAAGCCAGCAGAACAACCCACTAGAGAGGTGGCCACCCCTACAGAGAAGCCAGCAGAACAGCCCACTAGAGAGGTTGCCACCCCTACAGAGAAGCCAGCAGAACAACCCACTAGAGAGGTGGCCACCCCCACAGAGAAGCCAGCAGAACAGCCCACTAGAGAGGTGGCCACCCCTACAGAGAAGCCAGCAGAACAGCCCACTAGAGAGGTGGCCACCCCTACAGAGAAGCCAGCAGAACAACCTACTAGAGAGGTGGCCACCCCTACAGAGAAGCCAGCAGAACAGCCCACTAGAGAGGTGGCCACCCCTACAGAGAAGCCAGCAGAACAACCTACTAGAGAGGTGGCCACCCCTACAGAGAAGCCAGCAGAACAACCCACTAGAGAGGTGGACACCCCTACATAGAAGCCAGCAGAACAGCCCACTAGAGAGGTGGCCACCCCTACAGAGAAGCCAGCAGAACAGCCCACTAGAGAGGTGGCCACCCCTACAGAGAAGCCAGCAGAACAGCCCACTAGAGAGGTGGCCACCCCTACAGAGAAGCCAGCAGAACAGCCCACTAGAGAGGGGGCCACCCCTACAGAGAAGCCAGCAGAACAGCCCACTAGAGAGGTGGCCACCCCTACAGAGAAGCCAGCAGAACAGCCCACTAGAGAGGGGGCCACCCCTACAGAGAAGCCAGCAGAACAACCCACTAGAGAGGGGGCCACCCCTACAGAGAAGCCAGCAGAACAGCCCACTAGAGAGGTGGCCACCCCTACAGAGAAGCCAGCAGAACAGCCCACTAGAGAGGTGGCCACCCCTACAGAGAAGCCAGCAGAACAGCCCACTAGAGAGGTGGCCACCCCTACAGAGAAGCCAGCAGAACAGCCCACTAGAGAGGTGGCCACCCCTACAGAGAAGCCAGCAGAACAGCCCACTAGAGAGGTGGCCACCCCTACAGAGAAGCCAGCAGAACAACCTACTAGAGAGGTGGCCACCCCTACAGAGAAGCCAGCAGAACAGCCCACTAGAGAGGGGGCCACCCCTACAGAGAAGCCAGCAGAACAGCCCACTAGAGAGGGGGCCACCCCTACAGAGAAGCCAGCAGAACAGCCCACTAGAGAGGTGGCCACCCCTACAGAGAAGCCAGCAGAACAGCCCACTAGAGAGGTGGACACCCCTACAGAGAAGCCAGCAGAACAGCCCACTAGAGAGGTGGCCACCCCTACAGAGAAGCCAGCAGAACAGCCCACTTCAGCTCCTTACAAAAGTCTCGACATCATAGCAGAACAGTCCATCCCAGACCCTGACCATAGCGTCAAAATCACAGCGGGACAGACAAATGAAGAACCCCAAGCCCCCTCTGAGAACCCCCCTGTCAGCATCCTGACAACACCCCCACACCCACTGAGGACATACACAAAACAAATTCTACTCCTTATGGACTCAAATGGGAAATATATACAAAAAATATATACTTTTTCCCCAGACAGTGTCTAAACACCCAGCGCCCACTAGACCTTCTGTCTGAGGACCAACTAGGTTCACCAAGCCACATAATAATACACACAGGCACAAACGACCTGAAAGCACAGCAGGGAAGGGTGGCCACAGCACTGACGGGAGGGATTGAAAAAGCTTCTCCCACTTTCCCCAATCTCCACCCTGCTACCACGAAAAGACTTCCACACAGCGGGCAAACGCAAGAATTTCCCGCGACTGTGCCTGAAAACCAGATGTTTACCTGGTCCACCACTCCACCCTCGACTTGAACAGAATTTACGACCAGTTCCACCTATACAAGGCAGCAGTGCCCATCTTCGCAAGGACATCGCTCTCAACCGCAGCCCCAACACTTCACACAGGAGCAACAGATCAAGACACCACCCCCCCCGGACCTACACATAGAGGACCCACGCCGAGAGGACCTACATCCAGATCACACCCCCACCAATCAACACCCCCCCCAAGTCAACCATGCCCACACCCCATTTAGATCCCTAGAGATCAGACCTATGCCCCTCCTGCCCACCCCATGCCTCCCACTCCCGCAAAGAGAGCCTCAACATGGAAGTCACACATACACCCAGGCCCTGAGCAGGAGCAGGCCAACCCCCACTCTTTCACTAGCCCAAGTCAATGGAATGTACCAGATGCTCTGCACGCTCTGCTCACACTTACTGGCCTGAGGCCAAACCATACAACATTGGACACTTTATGGAACACAAAGCCTTCACTATCTCATCCTGGAATATCCAAGGCCTGAGGTAATCTGCCTTTAGCCTAAAGAGCATGAACCTGGACTTTATCAAAGAAATACAGACATTGTCGTACTACAAGAAACATGGTATAAAGGAGACAGACCCACTGGTTGTCCTCTAGGTTACAGAGAGCTGGTAGTCCCATCAACCAAACTACCAGGTGTGAAACAGGGAAGGGACTCAGGGGGTATGCTAATTTGGTATAGCGCAGACCTAACTCACTATTAAATTAATCAGAACAGGAACATTTTACATTTGGCTAGAGACTCAAAGGAAATGATCTCAACAGAGAAAAATGTCCTCCTGTGTGCTACCTATATCCCCCCACTAGAATACCCATACTGAAGACAGCTTCTCCATCCTGGAGGGGGAAAATCAATCATTTCCAGGCCCAGGGACATGTAGCCTGTAGCGACCTAAATGCCAGACCTGGGCAAGAACCGGACACCCTCAGCACACAAGGGGACAAACACCTGCCTGGAGGTGACAGCATTCCCTCCCCCATTTGCCCCCCTAGGCACAACTATGACAATATAACCAACCAAATAAACAGGTCACAACTCCTGCAGCTCTGTTGCATGCTGGGTATATACACATGGTCAATTGTGGTCTTCAAGGGGACTCCTATGGTAGGTACACCTATAGCTCATCTCTTGGTAGTAGTACTGTAGACTACTTTATCACTGACCTCAACCCAGAGACTCTCAGAGCATTCACAGTCAGCCCACTGACACCACAATCAGCCCACTGATCACAGCAAAATCCTAGTCTACTTGAACAGAGCAATACTCAATCATGAGGCATCAAAGCCAAAGGAACTGAGTAATATTAAGAAATGCTATAGATGGAAGGAATATGGTGTGGAAACCTACCAAAAAACTATTAGGCAATAACAAATTCAATCCCTTTTAGACAACTTCCTGGACAAAACGTTCCACTGTAATAGCGAAGGTGTAAACTTGGCAGTAGAAAATCCAAGCAGTATATTTGACCTCTCAGCTTCCCTATCAAATCTAAACATTTCAAACAGAAAACCAAAGAAAATGAACAACAATGATAAATAGTTTGATGAAGAATGCAAAAACCTAAGAAAGAAATTGAGAAACCTGTCCAACCAAAAACTCCAGAAACCCTGAGTCTAATCCTTCACTATGATGAATCACTAACAATACAGAAACACCATGGGAAAAGGAACAGCACGTCAGAAATCAGGACCAATGTAATTTAAGAATCCATAGACTCTAACCACTTCTGGGAAAATTGGAAAACACTAAAACAACAAAGAATTATCTATCCAAAATGGAGACGTATTGGTAAACCACTTCTGGGAAAACTGGAAAACACTAAAACAACAAAGAATTATCTATCCAAAATGGAGACGTATTGATAAACCATTTCTGGGAAAATTGGAAAACACTAAAACAACAAAGAATTATCTATCCAAAATGGAGACGTATTGGTAAACCACTTCTGCAATCTTTTCCGCTCCATCACAAAAGAACAAACAGTAAAACATATACATGATCAAATACAAATCTTAGAATCAACTATTAAAGACTACCAGAACCCACTGGATTCTCCAATTACCTTGAATGAACTACAAGACAAAATAGAAACCCTCCAACCCAAAAAGGCCTGTGATGTTGATGGTCTCCTCAATGAAATTATCAAATATACAGACCACAAATTCCAATTGCCTATACTTAAACTCTTTAACATGATCCTTAGCTCTGGCACCTTCCCCAATATTTGGAACCAAAGACTGATCACCCCAATCGAGGAGACAAATTTGACCCCAATAACTACTGTGGGATATGCGTCAACAGCCACTTTGGGAAAATCCTCTGCATTTGTCACACCCTGATCTGTTTCACCTGTTCTTGTGACAGTCTCCACACCCTCCAGGTGTCGCTTATTTTCCCCAGTGTATTTATCCCTGTGTTTCGATGCATGTTCGTCTTGTATGTTTCCAAGTCAACCAGTGTGTTTTTTCCCCCGTGCTCCTGTTTTCTATTCTCTTTTTCTAGTCTTCCTGGCTTTGACCCGTCTGTTTTTCTCCGGACCAGCCTGCCTGACATCGAGCCTGTCTTCCACTCTTTACCTCTTAAACTCAGAATCTGGTTTTGACCTTTTGCCTGTCCATGACCATTCTCTTGCCTACTCATTTTGGATAAAAAAATAAACAACAAAGACTCTAACCATCTGCCTCCTGTGTCTGCATTTCGGTCTCGCCTTGTGCTCTTATAGCATTATCATTAACAGCAGACTCGTACATTTCCTCAGTGAAAACAATGTACTGAGCAAATAACAAATTGGATGTTTAGCAAATTATTGTATGACAGACCACGTATTCCCCCTGCACACCCTAATTGACAAACAGACAAACCAAAACAAAGGCAAAGTCCTCTCATGCTTGGTTGATTTAAAAAAAGCCTTCCGACTCAATTTGGAATGAGGATCTGCTATACAAATTGATGGAAAGTGATGTTGGGGGAAAAACATACGACATTAGAAGATCCATGTACAAACAACAATTGTGTGGTAAAAATTGGCAAACACATTTCTTCCCACAGGGCCATGGGGTGAGACAGGGATCCCGCTTAAGCATCACCCTCTTCAACATATATATCAACGAATTGGCGAGGACACTAGAACAGTTTGCAGCACCCGGCCTCACCCTACTAGAATCTGAAGTAAAATGTCTAATGTTTGTTGATGATCTGGTGCTTCTGTCACCAACCAAGGAGGGCCTACAGCAGCACCTAGATCTTCTGCACAGATTCTGAAAGACCTGGGCCCTGACAGTCAATCTCAGTAAGACCAAAATAATGGTGTTCCAAAAAAGGTCCAGTCACCAGGACCACAAATACAAATTCCATCTAGACACTGTTGTACTAGAGCACACAAGAAACTATTTATACCTTGGCCTAAACATCAGTGCCACAGGTATCTTCCACAAAGCTGTGAACGATCTGAGAGACAAGGCAAGAAGGGCCTTCTATGCCATCAAAAGGAACATAACATTTTACATACCAATTAGGATCTGGCTAAAATACTTGAATCAGTTATAGAATCCATTGCCCTTTATGGTTGTGAGGTCTGGGGTCCGCTCACCAACCAAGAATTCACAAAATGGGACAAACACCAAATTGAGACTGCATGCAGAATTCTGCCAAAATATCCTTTGTGTACAACGTAAACACCAAATAATGCATGCAGAGCAGAATTAGGCCGATACCCACTAATTATCAAATTCCAGAGAAGAGCCGTTAAATTCTACAACCACCTAAAAGGAAGCGATTCCCAAACCGTCCATAACAAAGCCATCACCTACAGAGAGATGAACCTGGACAAGAGTCCCCTGGGGCTCTGTTCACAAACAGACCCCACAGAGCCCCAGGACAAAAACACAATTAGAACCAACCAAATCATGAGAAAACAAAAAGATAATTACTTGACACATTGGAAACAATTAACAAAAAAAATTGAGCAAATAGAATGCTATTTGGCCCTAAACAGAGAGTACACAGTGGCAGAATACCTGACCACTGTGACTGCCCCACACTTAAGGAAAGCTTTGACTATGTACAGACTCAGTGAGTATAGCCTTGCTATTGAGAAAGGCCGCCGTAGGCAGACATGTCTCTCAAGAGGAGACAGGGTATGTGCACAATACCCACAAAATGAGGTGGAAACTGAGCTGCACTTCCTAACCTCCTGCCAAATGTGTGACCATATTGGAGACACATATTTCTCTCAGATTACACAGACCTACAAAGAATTTGAAAACAAACCTGATTTTGATAAACTCCCATATCTACTGGGTGAAATTCCACAGTGTGCCATCAAAGCAGCAAGATTTGTGACCTGTTGCCACAAGAAAAGGGCAACCAGTGAAGAACAAACACCATGGTAAATACAACCCATATTTATGCTTATTTATTTTCCCTTGTGTACTTTATTAACTATTTGCACATCATTACAACACCGTATGTAACATAATATGACATTTGAAATGTCTTTCTTCTTTTGGGAGTGTAGTACTTTACTGCTAATTTTTATTGTCTATTTCACTTTTGTATATTATCTACTTCACTTGCTTTGTCAATGTTAACATATGTTTCCCATGCCAATAAAGCCCCTTGAATTGAGAGAGATCGTTGAGAGACAGAGAGAGAGAGAGAGAGAGATCGCTGAGAGAGAGAGAAAAATAGATAATTGAGAGACAGAGAGATCGCTAAGAGAGAGAAAAGATAGGACAAATAGATGGGGGTAAGGGTGGGGTAGGAGGAGACCCCAGAAACTAGTCAGAGGGGCGAGCCCATCGATCTGGTACACTGAGTGGGGTTGCATTTCACCTCCTCAGCAGAACACTGGCGCTTGGCCCATGGAACTGAGCCCTGTCCCATCTGTTCAGGGTCACCTCCAGGTGTGTGTGTGTGTGTGTGTGTGTGTGTGTGTGTGTGTGTGTGTGTGTGTGTGTGTGTGTGTGTGTGTGTGTGTGTGTGTGTGTGTGTGTGTGTGTGTGTGTGTGTACGTCAAATCCAATCACATTTTATTTGTCACATACTTTGTAAACAACTAACAGTCGTCAAACAATTTCTGTATGGACCTCGCTTTGTGCACGGAGGCAGTGTTATGTTGAAACAGGAAAGGGCCTTCCCCAAACTGTTGCCACAAAGTTGGAAGAACAAAATCATCTAGGATCTAATCAAATTGTATTTGTCACATGCGCCGAATACAACAGGTCACAGACCTTACAGTGAAACGTACAAGCCCTTAACCAACAATGCTTTAAGAAACAAAAAAAGTGTTACGTAAAAAAATAGATAATTTCCTCCGCTACTTGAGTCATCCCTCTCCGCTCTCTCTCTCTCTCCATGCTGCTTTCCACACAGACCTAGTCCCACCCCCTGTCACTCAAGGAACACATTTGTTGTTGCTTGACCGCAAGATACTTTCGTTCAGTCTGCATGGTCAATACAGCACATGCAACAATGTTGATGACAACGAAGTTGTTTCCACTTTGATTTTAATATAAATCCACAAGCATTTTATAATTACAATATTAGTGTTTCTTACATCTGCAAAGAGATATTTTCTTAGCAAGTTAAGCTAAATAATTTTAGCCACTAATGCTAATCCCTAGTTAGCTGGCTAGCTAACTTGCTAATAAAAGTACTGAGTCAGAGCAAACGTAGCTAGCTAATACAGCCTGATACCAGTGCTGGTGGAGGCTTAAATCAGCATGTTGTTTGTGCAACAGTATCTTCTAAATCAAAGAGGAATAGGCTAAGCATGATAAGATCTTATGTATCCTAAGATTATAGGGTCCCCTAGGAAGCACTGAACATCACTTTGGTTCCTACCCTGTCACAATAATCCATCCATGGTATTTTCATTCATTGTCATGTCAAACAACACTGTATTCAATGTGCCCACTGTTATTTATATTCTAACTATAGAGTTAAGTCCCTAAGTTTGTTTTACTCACTGCTTTAGCACACTCTGCCAACCCGGATGTCTTAGTCGTGTCTGAATCCTGGCTTAGGAAAACCACCAAAAACCTTGAAATCTCCATCGCTAACTACAGAATTTTCTGTCAAGACAGAACTGCCAAAGGGGGCAGTGTTGCAATCTACTGCAAAGATAGCCTGCAGAGTTCTGTATTACTATCCAAGTCTGTACCCAAACAATTCGAGCTTCTACTTCTAAAAATGCACCTTTCCAGAAACAAGTCTCTCACTGTTGCCGCTTGCTATAGACCTCCCTCTGCCCCCAGCTGTGCCCTCGATACTATATGTGAATTGATTGCCCCCGATCTACTGAGCTCGTGTTACTAGGTGACCTAAACTGGGACATGCTTAACACCCCGGCCATCCTACAATCCAAGTTTGATGCCCTCAATCTCACACAAATTATCAATGAACCTACCAGGTACAACTCCAAATCCGTAAACATGGGCACCCTCATAGATATCATCCTAACTCACTCACCCTCCAAATACACCTTTGCTGTTTTCAATCAAGATCTCAGCGATCACTGCCTCATTGCCTCCATCCGTAATAGGTCAGCGGTCAAACGGCCTTCACTCATCACTGTCAAACGCTCCTTAAAACACTTCTGCGAGAAGGCCTTTCTAATAGACCTGGCTGGGGTATCCTGGAATGACATTGACCTCATCCCGTCAGTAGATGATACCTGGCTATTCCTCACCATCTCAAATAAGCATGCCCCGTTCAAAAAATGTAGAACTAGGAATAGATACAGTCCTTGGTTCACTCCAGACCTGTCTGCCCTTGACCAGCACAAAAACATCCTGTGGCGTTCTGCATTAGCATTGAATAGCCCCCGTGATATGCAACTTTTCAGGGAAGTTAGGAACAAATATACACAGGCAGATAGGAAAGCTAAGGCTAGCTTTTTCAAACAGAAATTTGCATCCTGTAGTACTAACTCAAAAAAGTTCTGGGACACTGTAAAGTCTATGGAGAATAAGAGCAACTCCTCCCAGCTGCCCACTACTCTGAGGCTAGGAAACACTGTCACCACCGATAAATACACTATAATTGAGAATTACAATAAGCATTTCTCTATGGCTGGCCATGCTTTCCACCTAGCTACCCCTACCCCGGTCAACTGCCCGGCACCCTCCACAGCATCCCGCCAAAGCCCCCACCATTTCTCCTTTACCCAAATCCAGATAGCTGATGTTCTGAAAGAGCTGCAAAATCTGGACCCCTTCAAATCAGCTGGGCTAGACAATCTGGACCCTCTCATTCTAAATGTATCTGCCGAAATTGTTGCAACTCCTATTACTAGCCTGTTCAACCTCTCTTTTGTATCGTCTGAGATTCCCAAAGATTGGAAAGCTGCCGTGGTCATCCCCCTCTTCAAAGGGGGTGACCTCTAGACCCAAACTGCTACAGATCCTACCCTGTCTTTCTAAGGTCTTCGAAAGCCAAATTAACAAACAGATTACCAACCGTTTCGAATCCCACCGTACCTTCTCCGCTATGCAATCTGGTTTCAGAGTTGGTCATGGGTGCACCTCAACCACGCTCAAGGTCCTCAACGACTTCATAACCCCCATCGATAAGAGACATTACTGTGCAGCCGTATTCGTCGACCTGGCCAAGGCTTTCGACTCTGTCAATCACCACATTCTTATTGGCAGATTCGACAGCCTTGGTTTCTTAAATTATTACCTCGCCTGGTTTGCCAACTACTTCTTTGACAGAGTTCAGTGTGTCAAATCAGAGGGCCTGTTGTCCGGACCTCTGGCAGTCTCTATGGGGGTGCCACAGGGTTCAGTCCTCGGGCCAAGTCTCTTCTCTGTATACATCAATGATGTTGTTCATGCTGCTGGTGATTCTCTGGTACACCTCTACGCAGACGACACCATTCTGTATACTTCTGGCCACTCTTTGGACACTGTGTTAACTAACCTCCAGACGAGCTTCAATGCCATACAACTCTCCTTCCGTGGCCTCAAACTGCTCTTAAACACAGGGGAAACTAAATATATGCTATTCAACCGATCACTGCCCGCACCTGCTCGCCTGTCCAGCATCACTACTCTGGACGGCTCTGACTTAGAATACGTGGACAATTACAAATACCTAGGTGTCTGGTTAGACTGTAAACTCTCCTTCCAGACTCACATTAAGCATCTCCAATCCAAAATTAAATCTAGAATTGGCTTCCTATATCGCAACAAAACATCCTTCACTCATGCTGCCAAACATACCCTCGTAAAACTGACCATCCTACCGATCCTCAACTTCGGTGATGTCATCTATTAAATAGCCTCCAACACTCTACTCAACAAACTGGATGCAGTCTATCACAGTGCCATCCGTTTTGTTACCAAAGCCCCATACACTACCCACCATTGCGACCTGTACGCTCTCGTTGGTTGGCCCTCGCTTCATACGCGTCGCCAAACCCACTGGCTAGAGGTTATCTACAAGTCTCTGCTAGGTAAAGTCCCACCTTATCTCAGCTCACTGGTCACCATAGCAGCACCCACTCGTAGCACGCGCTCCAGCAGGTATGTCTCACTGGTCACCCCCAAAGCCAATTCCTTCGTTGGTCGTCTTTCCTTCCAGTTCTCTGCTGCCAATGACTGGAACGCTACAGCTCACAGATCACTGCACCTGTACATAGCCCATCTGTAAACAGCCCATCTATCTACCTACCTCATCCCCATATAGTATTTATTTATTTATCTTGCTCCTTTGCACCCCAGTATCTCTACTTGCATATTCAGTATTTAAATGCTATATTATAATTACTTTGCCACCATGGCCTATTTATTGCCTCTGCTGCCAATGACTGGAACGCTACAGCTCACAGATCACTGCACCTGTACATAGCCCATCTGTAAACAGCCCATCTATCTACCTACCTCATCCCCATATAGTATTTATTTATTTATCTTGCTCCTTTGCACCCCAATATCTCTACTTGCACATTCAGTATTTAAATGCTATATTATAATTACTTTGCCACCATGGCCTATTTATTGCCTTAGCTCCCTTATCTTACCTCATTTGCACTCACTGTATATAGACTTTTTGCTTTCTTTTGTTCTACTGTATTATTGACTATGTTTTGTTTATTCCATGTGTAACTCTGTGTTGTTGTATGTGTCGAATTGCTATGCTTTATCTTGGCCAGGTCGCAGTTGCAAATGAGAACTTGTTCTCTACTAGCCTACCTGGTTAAATAAAGGTGAAATAAAAAAAATATTTAAAAAATTATAATAAACATTATATTTCCATGGTTCCAAAATTTTACCCAAGTGTTTTGATCTAAATCGCAATTGCAACATTTGGTTAAAAATAAAGCCTAGTATCATGGCAGTGTGGATCTGAGTGCAGGAAATGTAGAAATGGATGGAAATGCGGGATATTATTTTAGGTTGAAGTTGAATGGAACAGTATAAAACAATCAGAATGGAGAAGGACACATTGAAATCACTTAAAATATATATGTTGCCAACAGAGAGTAGCAGCAGCGTAAAAGAAGGGTCTGGGTAGCCCTTTGATTAGCTGTTCAGGAGTCTTATGGC
Organism: Oncorhynchus nerka; assembly: GCF_034236695.1. NCBI lineage: Eukaryota > Metazoa > Chordata > Actinopteri > Salmoniformes > Salmonidae > Oncorhynchus > Oncorhynchus nerka. The sequence continues at coordinate 13,971,088 of NC_088419.1, read as the reverse complement.
TTGAAGATGTCGTTCCCATAGCAACGATAAAAACATTCCCTAACCAGAAACCGTGGATTGATGGCAGCATTCGCGTGAAACTGAAAGCGCGAACCACTGCTTTTAATCAGGGCAAGGTGTCTGGCAACATGACCGAATACAAACAGTGCAGCTAATTCCCTCCGCAAGGCTATTAAACAAGCTAAGCGTCAGTACAGAGACAAAGTAGAATCTCAATTCAACGGCTCAGACACAAGAGGCATGTGGCAGGGTCTACAGTCAATCATGGACTACAAGAAGAAACCCAGCCCAGTCACGGACCAGGATGTCTTGCTCCCAGGCAGACTAAATAACTTTTTTGCCCGCTTTGAGGACAATACAGTGCCACTGACACGGCCTGCAACGAAAACATGCGGTCTCTCCTTCACTGCAGCCGAGGTGAGTAAGACATTTAAACGTGTTAACCCTCGCAAGGCTGCAGGCCCAGACGGCATCCCCAGCCGCGCCCTCAGAGCATGCGCAGACCAGCTGGCCGGTGTGTTTACGGACATATTCATTCAATCCCTATACCAGTCTGCTGTTCCCACATGCTTCAAGAGGGCCACCATTGTTCCTGTTCCCAAGAAAGCTAAGGTAACTGAGCTAAACGACTACCGCCCCGTAGCACTCACTTCCGTCATCATGAAGTGCTTTGAGAGACTAGTCAAGGACCATATCACCTCCACCCTACCTGACACCCTAGACCCACTCCAATTTGCTTACCGCCCAAATAGGTCCACAGACGACGCAATCTCAACCACACTGCACACTGCCCTAACCCATCTGGACAAGAGGAATACCTATGTGAGAATGCTGTTCATCGACTACAGCTCGGCATTCAACACCATAGTACCCTCCAAGCTCGTCATCAAGCTCGAGACCCTGGGTCTCGACCCCGCCCTGTGCAACTGGGTACTGGACTTCCTGACGGGCCGCCCCCAGGTGGTGAGGGTAGGCAACAACATCTCCTCCCCGCTGATCCTCAACACGGGGGCCCCACAAGGGTGCATTCTGAGCCCTCTCCTGTACTCCCTGTTCACCCACGACTGCGTGGCCACGCACGCCTCCAACTCAATCATCAAGTTTGCGGACGACACAACAGTGGTAGGCTTGATTACCAACAACTACGAGACGGCCTACAGGGAGGAGGTGAGGGCCCTCGGAGTGTGGTGTCAGGAAAATAACCTCACACTCAACGTCAACAAAACTAAGGAGATGATTGTGGACTTCAGGAAACAGCAGAGGGAACACCCCCCTATCCACATCGATGGAACAGTAGTGGAGAGGGTAGCAAGTTTTAAGTTCCTCGGCATACACATCACAGACAAACTGAATTGGTCCACTCACACTGACAGCGTCGTGAAGAAGGCGCAGCAGCGCCTCTTCAACCTCAGGAGGCTGAAGAAATTCGGCTTGTCACCAAAAGCACTCACAAACTTCTACAGATGCACAATCGAGAGCATCCTGGCGGGCTGTATCACCGCCTGGTACGGCAACTGCTCCGCCCTCAACCGTAAGGCTCTCCAGAGGGTAGTGAGGTCTGCACAACGCATCACCGGGGCAAACTACCTGCCCTCCAGGACACCTACACCACCCGATGTTACAGGAAGGCCATAAAGATCATCAAGGACATCAACCACCCGAACCACTGCCTGTTCACCCCGCTATCATCCAGAAGGCGAGGTCAGTACAGGTGCATCAAAGCTGGGACCGAGAGACTGAAAAACAGCTTCTATCTCAAGGCCATCAGACTGTTAAACAGCCACCACTAACATTGAGTGGCTGCTGCCAACACACTGTCATTGACACTGACCCAACTCCAGCCACTTTAATAATGGGAATTGATGGGAAATTATGTAAATATATCACTAGCCACTTTAAACAATGCTACCTTATATAATGTTACTTACCCTACATTATTCATCTCATATGCATACGTATATACTGTACTCTACATCATCGACTGCATCCTTATGTAATACATGTATCACTAGCCACTTTAACTATGCCACTTTGTTTACTTTGTCTACATACTCATCTCATATGTATATACTGTACTCGATACCATCTACTGTATGCTGCTCTGTACCATCACTCATTCATATATCCTTATGTACATATTCTTTATCCCCTTACACTGTGTATAAGACAGTAGTTTTGGAATTGTTAGTTAGATTACTTGTTGGTTATCACTGCATTGTCGGAACTAGAAGCACAAGCATTTCGCTACACTCGCATTAACATCTGCTAACCATGTGTATGTGACAAATAAAATTTGATTTGATTTGATTTGGGGGTAGAAGCTGTTAAGAAGCCTTGTGTATCAAGACATGGCGCTCCGGTACAGCTTTCCATGCGGGACCAGAGAGAACAGTCTATGACTAGGGTGGCTGGAGTCTTTGACCATTTTTAGGGCCTTCCTCTGCCACCGCCTGGTATAGAGGTCCTGGATGGCAGGAATCTTGGCCCCAGTGATGTACTGGGCCGTACGCACTACCCTCTGTAATGCCTTGCAGAGGTCGGTGGTCAAGCAGTTGCCACCCCAGGCAGTGATGCAACCAGTCAAGATGCTCTCGATGGTGCAGCTGTAGAACCTTTTGAGGATCTGAGGACCCATGACAAATATTTTCAGTCTCCTGAGGGGTAATAGGTTTTGTCGTGCCCTCTTTACGACTGTCTAAGTATGTTTGGACCATGATAGTTTGATGGTGATGTGGACACCAAAGAACTTGAATCTCCCAACCTGCTCCACTACAGCCCCGTCGATGAGAATGGGGGCGTGCTCAGTCCTCCCTTTCCTGTAGTCCACAATCATCTCCTTTGTCTTGATCACGTTGAGGGAGAGGTTGTTGTCCTGGCACCACACGGCCAGGTCTCTGACCTCCTCCCTATAGTCTGTCTCATCATTGCTGGTGATTAGACCTACCACTGTTGTGTCATCTGCAAACTTGATGGTGTTGGAGTTGTGCCTGGCCACTCAGTCATAAGTGAACAGGGAGTACAGGCGGGGACTGAGCACGCACCCCTGAGGGGCCCCTGTGTTGAGGGTCAGTGTGGAACATGTGTTTTTACCTACCCTTACAACCTGAGGGCGGCTCGTCAGGAAGTCCAGGATCCAGTTGCAGAGGGAGGTGTTTAGTCCCAGGGTCCTTAGCTTAGTGATGAGCTTTGAGGGCACTCTGGTATTGAGCGCTGAGCTGTAGTCAATGAATAGCATTCTCACATAGGTGTTCCTTTTGTCCAGGTGGGAAAGGGCAGTGTTGAGTGCAATAGAGATTGCATCATCTGTGGATCTGTTGGGGCGGTATGCAAATTGGATTGGGTGTAGGGTTTCTGGGATAATTGATGTGATTGTATGCTGTAGCGTCACATACATGTGTTTAGCAGATGTTATTGCGGGTGTAGCGAAACGCTTGTGCTTCTGTACCTGCATGACAGGTACAGGATGGTAACAACAACTGCCCGAGTTACACCAGGAACACACAATCCCTCCATCAGTGCTCAGACTGTCCGCAATAGGCTGAGAGAGGCTGGGCTGAGGGCTTGTAGGCCTGTTGTAAGGCAGGTCCTCACCAGACATCACCGGCAACAACGTTGCCTATGGGCACAAACCCACCGTCGCTGGACCAGACAGGACTGGCAAAAAGTGCTCTTCACTGACGAGTCGCGGTTTTGTCTCACCAGGGGTGATGGTCGGATTCGAGTTTATCGTCAAAGGAATGAGCATTATACCGAGGCCTGTACTCTGATGCGGGATCCATTTGGAGGTAGAAGGTCCGTCATGGTCTGGGGTGGTGTGTCACAGCATCATTGCAGGCAATCTCAACGCTGTGCGTTACAGGGAAGGCATACTCCTCCAACATGTGGTGCCCTTCCTGCAGGCTCATCTTGACATGACCCTCAAGCATGACAATGCCACCAGCCATACTGCTCATTCAGTGCGTGATTTCCTGCAAGACAGGAATGTCAGTGTTCTGCCATGGCAAGCGAAGAGCCCGGATCTCAATCTCACGTCTGGGACCTGTTGGATCGGAGGGTGAGGGCTAGGGCCATTCCCCTCAGAAATGTCCGTAAACTTGCAGGTGCCTTGGTGGAAGAGCTGGGTAACATCCCACAGCAAGAACTGGCAAATCTTGTGCAGTCCATGAGGAGGAGATGCACTGCAGTACTTAATGCAGCTGGTGGCCACACCACACCAGTTCTTGCTGTTGGTGTGGCCACCAGATTTGCCAGTTCTTGCTGTTACTTTTGATTTTTGAAACCCGCCCAACTTTGTTCAGAGACACATTATTCAATTTCTGTTAGTCACATGTCTGTGGAACTTGTTCAGTTCATGTCTCAGTTGTTGAATCTTATGTTCATTTTAATATTTACACATGTTAAGTTTGCTGAAAATAAAGGCAGCTGACAGTGAGAGGACGTTTCTTTTTTTGCTGAGTTCATATACCTGTACATATATGTCAAAGCGGCATTGGGCTAAGATACAGTGGCATAGTATAGAATACAGTATCTACATATGAAATGTTTGATGCAATATTTACACACAATTAAAGGGGATAAGATACCGTAGAATATTATAGAGTTTATACATATGGGATGAGTAAATACAAGATACAGAGACATTATTAAAAAAGGCTAATGTTTCATTTCCTTAAAGTGGCCAGTAATTCCTAATCTATGTCTATAGGCAGCCGCCTCTGATGTGCTAGTGATGGCTGTTTAGCAGTCTGATGGCCTTGAGATAGAAGTGTTTTTTCAGTATTTCGGTCCCTGCTTTGATGCACCTGTACTGACCTCGCCATCTGGATGATAGTGGGGTGAACAAGTAGTGGCTCGGGTGGTTGTTGTCCTTGATGACCTTTTTGGCCTTCCTATGGCATCGGGTGCTGTAGGTGTCCTGGAGGGAAGGTAGTTTTCCCCCGGTGATGCGTTGGGCAGACCGCACCACCCTCTGGAGAGCCCTGCGGTTGCGGGTGGTGCAGTTGCTGTACCAGGCAGTGATACAGCCAGACAGGATGCTCTCAATTGTGCTTCTGTAAAAGTTTGTGAAGGTTTTAGGTGTTAAGCCAAATTTCTTTAGCCTCCTGAGATTGAAGAGGCATGTCTTCTTCACCACACTGTGTGGGTGGACCATTTAAGTTTGTCAGTGACGTGTATGCTGAGGAACTTGAAGCTTTCACCTTCTCCACCGCGGTCCCATCGATGTGGATAGGGGGGTGCTCCTTCTGCTGTTTCCTGAAGTCCTTCGTTTTGTTGACATTGAGTGAGAGGTTATTTTTCCTGGCACCACACTCCCAGAGCCGCTCTTATATGCTGACCAGACCGGACACGTCGCAAATTAAATTTAGAAATCCATGTTATTCAATTATTGCACCCACACTGCTCACGAGCGTCTGCGACACCAAGGGCTAAAATAGAACTCATTCCTATTTCTGATGCAGATCGCGCTGAAAGTCCTGCCTCTCCCATCTCCTCATGGGTTTATAGAAGCAGGTACCCACGTGCCATCTCCTCATTGGTTATACCCACGTGGGTGACTGAAAGACTAACTGTTTTGCCGGTAGTCGTGGTAATACAATGAAAGTTTAGATGAGATCTCCATATAAGTTAAACAATGAAAAAGCCTGGAAGGAGGAGAGATGACTAGAAACAATTCGGTTGGCTGTTTTTGTCAGAGTAGAGGTCCTTGTGCATTTCAGGTAAAATAACAACTCAATGTTTATACCCCAGGACAAATTAGCTAGCAAGCTAGCTAAATAGGACAAATTAACGTTAGCTAGCAAGTGCAAGCTAACTAGCTAAATTGCCATACACGTTTAATGATTTTCAACCTGTCCCCAATTGAATGTCATTGGTTCGGAGTTTGTTTTGATATTTTAACCTGCGTGTTGTGATCGCGTTTGGTGTGGGGGGGAAAATAAATGTATGCACGATAGCGCACGACGGCGCACGTGCGGAGCCGGTTTGGGTTCCGTGTTACACTATTCCAGTGGACACTTGGCATTGGGCATAATGATCTTAGGCTTGTGTGCAGCTGCTCGGCCACGGAAACCCATTTCATGAAGCTCCAACGGACAGTTATTGTGTTTACATTGCTTCCAGAGGCAGTTTGGAACTTGGTTGTGAGTGTTACAGACTATTTCTATGTGCTACGCGTTTAGCCCTCGGCGGTCCCGTTCTGTGAGCTTGTGTGGCCTACCACTTCGCGGCTGAGCCGTTGTTGCTCCTAGATGTTTCCACTTCACAATAACAGCACTTACAGTTGACCGGGGCAGCTCTAGCAGGGAAGAAATTTGACGAACTGACTTGTTGGAAAGATGGCATCCTATGATGGTGCCATGTTGAAAGTAACTGAGCTCTTCAGTAAGGCCAGTCTACTGTCAATGTTTGTCTATGGAGATTGCATGGCTGTGTGCTCGTTTGTATACACCAGTCTGTATTGGATGTGACTGAAATAGCCAAATCCACAAATTTGAATCCACATACTTTTGTATACATAGTGTACCTTGTGAAAAGCCTGATGACCACCAACACCGGATTTGTCTCTCCCGTTGGAACAATAAACACCTGGGACAGTGATGTTATAGTACTGTTGGATTGTTTCACACTTTATTCACTAGCGGATTGTGAGGGGAAACGGCTCATATCCCCTCTTATCCTCTTTCGCTCGACCGAACAAAACCCACCAACCCAGTCTCCTGATCATAATGTAAATATAGCTCACCCCATGAAGAACACAGACTGTGCTGAAAACACAGTATATCCTCAAATAAAACATGAAATAAAAAGAAAAACACTATTTACAGTAAGGTTTAAATCACAGTTAACATGAAAGAAAAAGAAAAACACTATTTACAGTAAGGTTTAAATCACAGTTAACATGAAAGAAGAAAAAAAGCTGTAATGTATAAAATAACTTATTGTTATATCTTAGGACTTCTTACACTTCTCTTAGAATCTTTTCTTTTTTTCATGACAGAAAAGTGAACCTTTTCAAGTAGGCACTCCCTGTACTTCTAAACTCTGGTTCCATGTCAGATTTTAACACAGGGGCGTACTTTGAAGCATTCCTAAACTCACAGACCTTTAATTCTAGGGTCAGATTGAAAACACTGCGGGGAACTCTACAGCATTCCTAAACTAACATCAAACTGGCCTTGAGTCAGATATTGAACAGTGGGGAAAAGCACAGATGAACACTGGGTCTTGTTCTCTGGTCTACAGAAATCTAAGACATTCCTAAACTAACATCAAACTGGTCTTGGGTCAGATATTGAACAGAGGGTAAAAGCCCTGGGAAACATTACCGAACACTGGGTCTTGTTCTCTGGTCAGGTTGAGACCACTGGGGTGTAGTTTTCTACTTTTTAGTAGGATGGTTCACTTGTGTTTTGCACACGTTCTTGACTTAAAGTTCCGCAAAGTCTCGTACACACACACACACACACACACACACACACACACACACACACACCAGTCGTCAGAGACTGTGGACAGATTTACCTGTCAATCTAGAGGGTTTTCTCCTGAGAGGTGCTGCAGACAGTCATTCTGGCCTTATTTTCTTTGTGTGGGTGTTCGTGCCAGACACAGAAGCCTCCACTCAAAGTAAATTTGCTCACTTTTCTTTCACTTTCCTTCTGTGCCTTTAATAACTCTTCTCAATTTCTATAAACCATTTAAAAACGTGTTAATGTCTATAAACCATTTAAAAACTTGTCAATGTCTAGAAACCCTTTCAACTCTTCTCAATGTCTCAAAGCCCTTCAAACTCTTCTCAATGTCTCAAAGCCCTTCAAACTCTTCTCAATGTCTCAAAGCCCTTCAAACTCTTCTCAATGTCTCAAAGCCCTTCAAACTCTTCTCAATGTCTCAAAGCCCTTCAAACTCTTCTCAATGTCTCAAAGCCCTTCAAACTCTTCTCAATGTCTCAAAGCCCTTCAAACTCTTCTCAATGTCTCAAAGCCCTTCAAAACTTAATGTCTCAAAGCCCTTCAAAACTCTTAATGTCTCAAAGCCCTTCAAAACTCTTAATGTCTCAAAGCCCTTCAAACTCTTCTCAATGTCTCAAAGCCCTTCAAACTCTTCTCAATGTCTCAAAGCCCTTCAAACTCTTCTCAATGTCTCAAAGCCCTTCAAAACTCTTAATGTCTCAAAGCCCTTCAAACTCTTCTCAATGTCTCAAAGCCCTTCAAACTCTTCTCAATGTCTCAAAGCCCTTCAAACTCTTCTCAATGTCTTCAAACTCTTCTCAATGTCTCAAAGCCCTTTAAACTCTTCTCAATGTCTCAAAGCCCTTTAAACTCTTCTCAATGTCTCAAAGCCCTTCAAACTCTTCTCAATGTCTCAAAGCCCTTCAAACTCTTCTCAATGTCTCAAAGCCCTTCAAAACTCTTCTTAATGTCTCAAAGCCCTTCAAACTCTTCTCAATGTCTCAAAGCCCTTCAAACTCTTCTCAATGTCTCAAAGCCCTTCAAACTCTTCTTAATGTCTCAAAGCCCTTTAAATTCTTCTCAACATAAACAAATCTGGACTTAATGGGGCTGAATTAAGGTGTCAGGACATCAAAGCCAGGATGTGGGCATGGCATGGCATGGCATGGGAAAGTGTGTGTGTGTGTGTGTGTGTGTGTGTGTGTGTGTGTGTGTGTGTGTGTGTGTAGGTAGGTATGTATGTAGGTTCAAACCGATCTACACACAGATTAGCTACATCTACAGATCCATCTATATACAGCTGTGTCAGATTCAAAGCTGTTTGTATTTCATGTAGCTCAGATTCAGAGCTGTCTGTATTTCATGTATCTCAGATTCAGAGCTGTTTGTATTTCATGTAGCTCAGATTCAGAGCTGTCTGTATTTCATATAGCTCAGATTCAGAGCTGTCTGTATTTCATGTAGCTCAGATTCAGAGCTGTTTGTATTTCATGTAGCTCAGATTCAGAGCTGTCTGTATTTCATGTAGCTCAGATTCGGAGCTGTCTGTATTTCATGTAGCTCAGATTCAGAGCTGTCTGTATTTCATGTAGCTCAGATTCAGAGCTTTCTGTATTTCATGTAGCTCAGATTCAGAGCTGTCTGTATTTCATGTAGCTCAGATTCAGAGCTGATTGTCTTTCATGTAGCTCAGATTCAGAGCTGATTGTATTTCATGTAGCTCAGATTCAGAGCTGATTGTATTTCATGTAGCTCGGATTCAGAGCTGTCTGTATTTCATGTAGCTCAGATTCAGAGCTGTTTGTATTTCATGTAGCTCAGATTCAGAGCTGTTTGTATTTCATGTAGCTCAGATTCAGAGCTGTCTGTATTTCATGTAGCTCAGATTCAGAGCTGTCTGTATTTCATGTAGCTCAGATTCAGAGCTGATTGTATTTCATGTAGCTCAGATTCAGAGCTGATTGTATTTCATGTGGCTCCGATTCAGAGTTTTACTTCTAAATGGCACTCTATTTCCTATATAGTGCACTACATTTGACCAGAGCTCCATGGGCCCTGGTCTAAAGTAGTGCACTACATGTGGAATAGGGTGCCATTTGGGAAACACACAGAGATGATGAAACTCTAGTATAAAAAAGTGGAGGGGGAAAAAACAGGACCATGGAAGAGAGGGCTAAGAATAGCAGCTAATAGTGTGAAACCTGCCACTGGCTCTCTCTCTCTCACACACACACACACACACACTCCTTGGAAACGAGTCTGAACAGTAACCTAAGCTGTCCCACCACAGAAACCAAGGCAATCAGAAAATCAAAGTGCTGTGTGTGTGTGTGTGGGGGGGTAAACGAAAGCAGAAGACGTGGTGGAAACAAATCGTCCGAAAAATGAGCGGTGTGTGTGTGTGTGTGTGTGTGTGTGTGTCTCTGCAATCTGATGTATAGGTGAATGAGAGAGATTTTGCTCACTCATCCCCTCATCTTCCCCCTTCCTTCACTCCTGGAGAGCATCTGAAGTCCATTCTCTCCCCTCTTCTTCCACCACACACAAATACAACATCTCTCTCTGATGGGCCACTCTCCTCTCTAACTGTGCCCAGACAATTTCTTAACATGAGATAAAAGGGAACGAAGGAGAGTGGAGGGGTTCGGTGAGGAAGGAGAAAGGAGAGAGGAGGAGAGGAGTGGAGGGGTTAGGTGAAGAAGGAGAGCAGAGAGGAGAGGAGAGTGGAGGGGTTAGGTGAGGAAGGAGAGCAGAGCAGAGAGGAGAGTGGAGGGGTTAGGTGAGGAAAGAGAGCAGAGAGGAGAGGAGAGTGGAGGGGTTAGGTGAGGAGGAGAGGAGAGGAGAGTGGAGGGGTTAGGTGAGGAAGGAGAGCAGAGAGGAGAATTGGTGAAAGGAGGGTGAGTGCAGAGTTGGAGAGACAGAGACAAAGAGACCGAGAGAAAGAGAGCGAGATGAAGGATGATGGTGAAGAAAAGAGTGGAGAGGGGTGGAGAGGAGAAGAGAGAGGAGTGGAGAGGAGTAGAGAGGAAATGAGAGAGAGAATGGTGAAGTGGAGAGGGGTGGAGTGGAGGAGAAGAGAGAAGAGCAGGGTGGAGAGGAGAGGGGTGGAGAGGAGGAGAGGAGAAGAGAAGAGAAGAGAAGAGAAGAGTGGAGAGGAGAGGGGTGGAGCAGAGCGGAGAAGAGTGGAGAGGAGAGAGAGGAGTGGAGAAGAGAGAGAGGAGAAGAGAGGAGAGGGGTGGAGTGGAGTTTAGAGAGAGAGAGAGAGAGAGAGAGAGAGAGAGAGAGAGAGGAGAGGGGTGGAGAGGAGAGGAAAGAGAGGAGAAGAGGGAGAGAGGAGAAGAGTGGAGAGGAGAAGAGGGAGAGAGGAGAAGAGGGAGAGAGGAGAAGAGTGGAGAGGAGAAGAGTGGAGAGGAGAAGAGGGAGAGAGGAGAAGAGGGAGAGAGGAGAAGAGTGGAGAGGAGAAGAGAGAGAGAGAGAGAGAGAGAGAGAGAGAGAGAGAGAGAGGAGAGGGGTGGAGAGGAGAGGAAAGAGAGGAGAAGAGGGAGAGAGGAGAAGAGTGGAGAGGAGAAGAGGGAGAGAGGAGAAGAGGGAGAGAGGAGAAGACTGGAGAGGAAAAGAGAGGAGTCAAAGGAGAAGAAATTAAGTGTTTGTTCACAACCACCAGCTGATAACTTCTCTTATCCAGCTAAACCACATGCCCCTAGGCCACACCGAGGGAGCTGTGTGTGTGCGTGCATGAACAAGACAGGGCACGTTCCAGACAGACAGAGAGGAGAGAAAGTGTGAAAGAAAAAGGTCAAATAGGATGAATGGAGAAAGTGAGAGAATAAGAGAGAAAATATGGCCATGGAGAAAGAAGGCGAGAGAGCAAGAGAGTAACAGACAGACAGATGGGGGAAAGATGAGTGGAGTTAGCAGGGGCTCGGCTTTGACCTGGTTCCACTCTCTCCCCCATGGTCACCCAGTCGCCTGATGACCACACACATCGCCGGCCCGCCGTGGTGCAACTGGCAGGGCACAGACGCCATCGCCCCACGACACAGAGCCGCCGCCACAATCCTCCAGACACCCCAGCGGGCCACCATTTTTGCTTGACAGCCCTGACTTAACATCTTTGGAGATGATAGTTCGCCGTAACAACAAAAAAATGACCGTTGTGTTCGTGGAAATTTTGGGAGGGAAAGTGTGAATGTCAAACAACGCTTAGACTGCTACCGTATGTAGAAAACATATATATTTTGCTTAGTTTTGTATTACTAGCAAAACATAGTGGCTGCTAAGACATTAACATAAAATCTACAGGTTTTTGAATTGTCGAGTTAAACGTTAAGTTAAATGAGGAGTGAAATGTACACAGAGTATAACAGTGTGTATCCAGACAACGGTGACTGGGGGTTGGGACGCAAATCGGCGACTTGCTCTACATGTTCCGACTCCGGTTGAACCTTTAGGTCCTCGACTTCTGACTCCCCTGTTAATTGCTTATTATTCATTTATTAAAATGACTATTTATTTCTGTTTATTTGGGACGCGATATCTTTAAGGCTTTATTCGTTCCAGCTTTAAAAGGCCTGGTGCAGTCAAAAACGTGATTTACCTGTGTTTTATATACATGAGTGTACAAAACCTGCTCTTTCCATGACATAGACTGACCAGGTGAAAGCTATGATCTCTAATTGATATCACTTGTTAAATCCACTTCAAATCTGCATAAATGAAGGGGAGGAGACCGGTTAAAGAAGGAGTTTTAAGCATTGAGACAGTTGAGACATGGATTTTGTGTGTGCCATTTAGATGGTGAATGGACAGGACAGATGATAGTAGGTTTGAGTGGGTCAAGAACTGCAATGCTGCTGGGTTTTTCACAATCAACAGTTTCCTGTGCTTATCAAGAATGGTCTACCACCCAAAGGACATCCAGCCAACTTGACACAACTGTGGGAAGCCAGCATCCCTGTGGAACGCTTTCGACACCTTGTAGAGTCCATGTCCCAACAACTTCAGGCTGTTCTGAGGGCAAAAGGGGGTGCAACTCAATATTAGGAAGTGGTTCCCAATGTTTTGTACACTAAGTGTATATTTCCACACAATGAGTTTGTAATAATAATGTGAAATTGTGAAAATGATGATAATGCCCTTTTAGTGTAAAAGCTGTTTGAAAAGGCTGATTTAAATTTCGGCCTGTTTTTGGCCTTCCTGGTGACATCACCAGGTGGTAAATGAGTTAGACTAATAAGGAAGAGGGATCCAAACATTTCTGCCAAAAACAACTCGTTTTCAAATTCCCCCTCCACACTCAGATCACTTCCAGACGGTCCTTGAAACATTTTTTGCTTGAGAAATTGCTCTTTGCTAAGAATGTATCAACACCATAGTGCCCACCAAGCTCACGACTAAACTAAGGACCCTGGGATTAACCAGTTATTCAAAAAAATATAAATAATTTGATCTTTATTTAACTAGGCAAGTCAGTTAAGAACACATTTTTATTTACAATGACGGCCTACCCCGGCCAAACTCGGACAACGCTGGGCCAATTCTGCGCCACCCTATGGGACTCCCAATCACGGCCGGATGAGATACAACCTGGATTCGAACCAGGGACTGTAGTGACACACTGAGATGTGATGCACTGAGATGCAGTGCCTTAAACCGCTGCGCCACTTGGGAGCCCAAATGTAATCAAAAATCTACATAAAACCCTAAAGTCATTATTTATCATGAGAGGGTCATAACCAATAACTAGTAGTGCTGCATACTCAGAGAAAGGATCAAATCTTACTTTTCTGCTTTAAAATTAAAAGTTATATATATTGCTGAGGTCACAAGCTCAAGTTCACAGTACAAATATGAAACATTTGATATGATGCATTTCCTATTCAACAACACTATGAATAAGGCTGGAAGTGACATAAGCTTTCTAAATTTAACATAATCAAATTATAAAACGACTAACTATAAGATTTCACCTGTAAAATACATATTTTCATGTTTAGCGTTCGATAAATGTGCTTATTTTCTTAAGGTCTCTTCTCTGCCCCCATCGCTTTGTACGTCTCAGAGCTCTAGCTTGACTTTCTGAATTCATTAGGAACTCACCTTTCATTTCATATTAATCTTGTCCATCTATGACAAACAGAAAGTGTTGTTTTTTTGTTTTAAATCTATGAACTATTTTAGATGAATGGCTATAAATAGATCTCTGAATGTGCTACCGTGATGAAACCACTCTTCTACTGCATGTAACAATTACAGGCAGTTGTGCTTTGTCAGTGGCTGCAATGTGGGGTTCAGCCTGGGATTGATGGACAGTCAGAAGAGTCAGAAGAGCTAATTAAATGGTAGGAGGAACATCCCAGCTTCAAGTGGTTTCAGATTGCACATCCTACGTCACACAGGCTCAAAACAAATACTACTGGGTCCGCATTTCAATCTACCGTGTCCACAGATCGATTTATAAGTGAAAATGTCAGTCGGAACCAGTACCAGAACCACACAGGTCCCCAAAACAGGGGTCCTTACATCGCAGATGTTTTAAAGTCTTCCCTCTGCAACTGTCTCCTGGACTTACTGACAGACTGCCCCCAGGTGGTGAGGGTAGGCAACAACGCATCCTCCCCGCTGACCCTCCACACAGGGGCCCCACTGGGGTGCGTGCTTAGTCACCTTCTATACTCCCTGTTCACCCACGACGGCGTGTCTGCGCACAACTCCAACACCATCATTAAGTTTGTTGACGACACGATGGTGGTAGACCTGATCACCGACGACGACGAGTCTGAGCACAACTCCAACACCATCATTAAGTATGTTGACGACACGATGGTGGTAGACCTGATCACCGACGACGACGAGTCTGAGCACAACTCCAACACCATCATTAAGTATGTTGACGACACGATGGTGGTAGACCTGATCACCGACGAGTCTGAGCACAACTCCAACACCATCATTAAGTTTGTTGACGACACGATGGTGGTAGACCTGATCACCGACGACTACGAGGGAGGAGGTCAGAGAGCTGGCAGTGTGGTGCCAACACAACAATCTCTCCTTCAGCGTGAGCAAAACAACAGAGCTTATCGTGGACTACAGGCAACTGAGGGCCGAGCACGCCCCCATTCAGATCGACAGGGCTGTAGTGGAGGAGGTCAAAAGCTTCAAGTTCCTCAGTGTCCACATCACTAAGGAACTATTATGGTCCACACACATCAACACAGTCCTGAAGAGGACACGACAATGCCTCTTCTCCCTCAGGAGGCTGAATAGATATGGCATGGGGCCTCAGATCCTCAAAACGTTTTACAGCTGCACCATCGAGAGCATCCTACACGGAACTACACGTTCCTATGCACGCTCACTGGTTGCATCACTGCTTGGTATGACAACTGCTCGGCCTTCCGACCGCAAGGCACTACAGAGGGTAGTGCGTACGGCCCAGTACATCACTGGGGCCCAGCTCCCTGCCATCCAGGACCTCTATACCAGGTGGTGTCAGAGGAAGGCCCTAAAAATTGTCAGAGACTCCAGCCACCCAAGTCATGGACTGTTCTCTCTGCTACCGCACGGCAAGAAATACCAGAGCGCCAAGTTTGGGACCAAAACGATTCTCAACCGTTTTTACCTCCAAAGCCATAAGACCACTGAACAGTTAGTCAAATTTATTTCCAGACTACTTACATAAACCCCCTTTATTTTATATTCAGAAACATTGCACTGGCTCTATGCTCACTAGACTTTATCCACACATACTACACTGGCTCTATGCACACTCACTAGACTTTATCCACACATACTACACTGGCTCTATGCTCACTAGACTTTATCCACACATACTACACTGGCTCTATGCTCACTAGACTTTATCCACACATACTACACTGGCTCTATGCTCACTAGACTTTATCCACACATACTACACTGGCTCTATGCACACTCACTAGACTTTATCCACACATACTACACTGGCTCTATGCTCACTAGACTTTATCCACACATACTACACTGACGCTTCAACACACACACAATATATACAGTCACACACACACACACATATGGATGCCCACACACACACACACACACACACACACATATGGATGCCACACACACGCACACACATATGGATGCCACACACACACACACACACATATGGATGCCACACACACACACACATATGGATGCCACACACACACACACACACACATGGATGCCACACACACACACACACACACATGGATGCCACACACACACACACACATGGATGCCACACACACACACATATGGATGCCACACACACACTTTCACACACACATATGGATGCCCACACACACACACACATATATGGATGCCACACACACACACATATGGATGCCACACACACACACATATGGATGCCACACACACACACACATATATGGATGCCACACACACACACTTTCACATATGCTGCTACTCTGTTCATTGTCTATCCTCATCACATTTGTTTTGAGTTGGCCTGAGGTTCTTCATTGTTTCCCAGAAATGATTTGATATTGAGATAAAAACAGCTGCATTGGACCTTTATACTTCCCTACCAAGCAAAAAGACAGTAACTGCTAATAGCATGGAACTGAGAAAAACAGCTGCATTGGACCTTTATACTTCCCTACCAAGCAAAAAGACAGTAACTGCTAATAGCATGGAACTGAGAAAAACAGCTGCATTGGACCTTTATACTTCCCTACCAAGCAAAAAGACAGTAACTGCTAATAGCATGGAACTGAGAAAAACAGCTGCATTGGACCTTTATACTTCCCTACCAAGCAAAAAGACAGTAACTGCTCATTGCGTGGAACTGAGAAAAACAGCTTTTATTTACCTTGGTTTCATAGTAACTTTATACAGTTACTGCTAACATGACCACCATTCTCTCCAAAACACAATACAATACGAGGCAGGATACGTGTACATGATTAAGCATGTATTTAATGAAGCAAAAATGTCATTAGATCATTTTCAACCAAATGAGCAGTTACTGCCTTTTTGCTTGGTAGGGCAGAATACTTAGGTGAATGAAGTGAATTCAATAGCTTGATTGCTGTTGGCAGTTTCCCTCTATGCCAAGTGATGTTACACCGCTGTGAGTGAGGTTGACCCCTGGTCCCATTCATTAGACACAAAACAAAAAGAAACAGGGAGGGACTAGCTGAACTTGCCCAATGTGAAACGCTCATATTCGTTTTCCGTTGTAAAACATTTTGCTTTGGCATGCCCTAATGAATACGACCCTTCTGGATGTTTGTCTCTCTCTGCCTCTGGGCTGCGTTCAGAGGAGTTGTGTTCCTGAACGTTCCCCAGCGCGCTCTCGTTCCTCAATAACACCTCCTGAACAGCCTACTGTGTAAGCCTTTGGGGCCTTTTAACTGTTAGTTTCACTCAGTGTGAGTTTTATACATCTGTTAATGGAGGGGAGAATTTCACACCTGTGGAGGTTATCTGCTCGATCTCAATGCATGACTTTTACATAGCAATTTTTTAAAATTGTACCTTTATTTAACTAGGCAAGTCAGTTAAGAACAAATTCTTATTTACAAAGATGGCGTACACCGGCCAAACCCGGACGACGCTGGGCGAATTGTGCGCCACCCTATGGGACTCCCAATCACGGCCAGTTGTGATACAGCCTGGAATCGAATCAGGGTGTCTGTAGTGACACCTCTAGCACTGAGATGCAGTGGCTTATACCGCTGCGCCACTCGGGAGCCCATTCTCTAGACTCTAGAGAGTAGTAGTACAACTGCAAATGGGAGTTGTAGCGATTGCGGAATAGTCTCTCTCACATCTCTCTCTCACACACAAACACACTTCCGGTGCCGGAGGTGCGCTCTTTATCACTGTGACAGTTCCATTTAACACGCGGCTCGAACGCACTTAGCCTCACATGCTTGTTTCCTGTGCCCCCATAGTGAGCAATAACACCCCCCCACCACTTAACATTTGAGACGGGCGTAAAGCAGGAACAGATCCATCGCCATTCACTGAAAAGCTCATCATATCCCTCCAGATCTGGAGTGACAGCAGACTGATGGTGGGATTGGGGGTTTGCTGTTATCCAAGACAAAGAGAAGAGGTGATGTATCCAAGCTGCAAAACTTATTGAGAAACAGATGTATGTAACCGAGTCACATTGTATAGCTGGGTTATACTGTATGCCTATACACTGAGTATACAAAACATTAAGGACGCCTGATCATTCCATGACATAGCTTTCCCTGGATTCACCTGGTCAGTCTATGATCCCCTATTGATGTCACTCGTTAACTCCGAAAGATTTAAGTGCCTTTGAACGGGGTGTGGTAGTTGGTGACGGGCGCACCGGTTTGTGTCAATAGCTGCAATGCTGCTGGGACTTTCCTGCCGAACAGTTTCCTGTGTGTCTCCAGAATGGTCCACCAACCAAAGGAGATCCAGCCAACTTCACACAACTGTGGGAATCATTGGAGTCAACATGTGGAATGCTTTCGTCACCTTGTAGAGTCCATACCCCAGATGAATTGAGACTGTTCTGAAGGCAAAATGGGGAGCAACTCCATATTAAAGGTGTTCCTAATGTTTTATGCACTCAGTGTATGTTGCCACTTGAGAAAGCACATTTTGTACTGGTCATCTGACCTGGTAGGCCTTCCGTTTTCTTGTGGAAGACAAGTCTGCTTATTTAAGTAGTGTTGTACAGGAAATCACAGATGTACAACACGTGGCCATTTGTAGATGGGATAAGGGATATGAGTGATATAAGCATGCATACAGGCAGGCAACGAACACACGCACACACCCACACACTCTTTAGGCCTACATATTGGATAATGCTTGGCACAACTCAAAATACAAATTAGGTTACTGAATAGGGTAGGATGACATGTTTTATATCCAAGAATACGGGATTCATCCAAGGCCTACATCTGACCTTTCCAGTGAAGCATGTTATCACCAGAGACCCTGAGCTCTAATGTCTCTCATCAATGCACCTACTGACAATTAAAAAGAAAACTCCAGGGCTGGCAGAAAGCCAACAGTGTAGTGCTGCAGTGAGGCCTCTTCTCTCCTAGCAGCAGCATTAAATCTAAAACACATGGTGAAACAGATGACTTTTTTTTCTCAGGTCTTTCATTACAGCTACCGACGGACGGATGCTGACTGTTGCGGAGACGGATGCCGACTTGCTGTGACCTCGGGCATGGGGCGGCTACTACCAATTTCGCAACGCGAGCGGCAGCCATCTGCACAGTTGGACCTCCCGCCACTCTCTCACCCCGTAGGACACAGCACACAGAGATCCGGCCGTTTTCACATGGTGATTAATCACAGCGGACACGCTGTGCTGAACATGGCCAATCACCTCTATTAGCCCGGGAACCGCCGCCAACACAAGGCGAGACAGAGGAGACTTTGTTGGCGAGAACACAGGTCATTGTCCGCCGGTCGCGGCCGCGACGCCTGGGTCCATTTTGCGGACATTGTGCGGGGCTTGTTTCGACAACCTCGCCACGCACGGCCATGTATTTCCTCCCCAGTATAGGCTACGTTTCCTATTTCATATTTTGCCACAATATTCATTTTTAATTAATGTTTCATATTAGGCCTACATGCTAGAAGAAGATTAAAAAAGGCACATACTTAGAAAAAAGTAGCAGAAATTACATCTGGGGTAGCTTCCTCCACGGCAATAATTGGCACATGAAAGTTGTTTTGAACGTTGATACTCGAACCCTAACTTCTAATTATATTTCACTTTCTCCGAAGGGCCCGTAGCGGGGGTTCGATGACAAAACGACCAGGTTACAATGCATTTCCTTTCTACAGTTGAATCCAAGCCCAAGTAGCAGCAGCAAAGACTCCATCACTCTCCCTTGTTACAGCTGACGGGTGATTCCTCACTAAAACTAGGAAAGATACCACTTTGGAACGTTTCATTTTTAATATTCATGTTTATATATTTCTATATTCATAAATTTAGAAAATTGTTATTGAAATCAAAATAACTTACTACTCATATTACAGCAAGAGGTAAAGCTTCATTTGACACAGTCCTTTGTAGCGCATACATATGAAACGTTATATAGTATTAAAGGTCTGGGTAAGGCCAACAAAAATTCCAAATTAAAACATAATTCAGAAATAATTCAGATACTGTATAGTTGACATTTGTATGTCAACAATTCTTTCTCCAAAATAGCCTTTGATGGATAAAAAAATATATATATCCTGGTCTTGTTTTATTATAGTTTGGTGAGGAATCACCCTCTCATCTCTCAGGTGTATCTCCTCAGGTGCAGGTGAGCATTAGAAGAGTAGCCTACTGTGAAAATAAAAGTCCCTATCGAAGTCTCAATGGCAATGCCATAATAAAAGTATCAGATACACAACATTTCTGATTATAAAACATTTCATATCCATGGCTTCTTATAGCAGGTAGCCTAACGGTTAAGTGCATTGGGCCAGTAACAGAAAGGTCATTGGTTTTGAATCCCTGAGCTGAAAAATCTGCCATTCTGCCCTTGAGCAAGGCAGTATACCCCCAGCAACAACTGCTCTCTGGGAGCCGTGGACGTGGATTAAGGCAGCAGCCCCCCGGACCGCTCTTATTCGGAGGGGTTGGGTTAATTGCGGAAGACACATTTTGGTTGAATGTATTCAGGTTGTGCAACTGACTAGGTATCCCCTTTCCATTCCCTGTACCTGCTTTCAAGACCAGATAAGAGGACAAGATTGACCTATCTGAAGTGTGAGGTGACCAATTCAGGACTGTACGCAGCAGAAGGGCCGCTGGTTGCTCTAGTTATAGTGTCATACAGAAGGTTCAGGGCCCATATCCACAAAGTATCTCAGAGTGAGAGTATTGATCTAGGATCAGTCCATATAACCTTATGATCTAAAAAGGCTAAAAATGATCCTAGATCAGCACTCTTACTCAATTGCTTTGTGAATATGGGCCGTGATCCTCATCTACCTCCTAATTAGGGGATCCGAAGCCATCTCACTGTTCAACACATTGTGTTAGCCTACCTCACAACCTCGATATCAAGGGTGGAAATCAGTCTGGGAACCCACTAACGTAAAAATCCTTGAATTCACCTTATATTAATTTTTTACATGTCAAAATTTCACTCCCAGTCCATGCCTGTATATAAACCCTCAATTCCTAGGCTACTGATTTACATACACAAATTACCACTGCCATAAGCATTCTGTATGCTTAGCCGGTTTCATCTCAACCAAATGCCATTGACATTTGCCGACATTTCCCTCTGCAGGAACCCACGACAGTCACGGCCCATTGGCAAGATGATGATGCAGTCGTCTGGATTCTTAATAAAACGAAATAAGACTGGGGTAGGACTTAACATATGGGCTAACTATAGGCTACATACCTACACCCTCCCAGGCCCACCCATAAACTAGGGGAAACACTGGCCTAAGGGACCTTGGCTAGATAGTATTTAAGTGAACCAGTTATGTAGCGTTGTCAGTTACCTGCATTGCTGTTAATGCTCATCCTGGACTGGCCAGTCGACGGAACAGCTCCTGATCGCTCCCAGACAAAACTGTGGGCAGCAATGCCGGAGAAGACAGGGAGTCATGCCAATCAAAAGAGCTATCAAAGAGGGTATTCAATGGCACGCCAGGATGTCCACGGCACGCCAGCAGTTCCGCCAGTTGGGATGCCTTCAGGCTGGCAGACACATAGGCGGGCAACGCAAGGGGGCAAGGGTCTTGGCAAAAACCTTGCGTTGGGTTGGCATGCCTTTTGGTCGAGTAGAGCTGGCATCACTAGGCCACTACCAGACTGCCCCTGTCCGGTAGGGAGTCGAGAGAGAGAACACACAGTCATGCTGTGGAACAAAAGTAGCATTGGCAGGGAGAAAGGTTGTTTTTGAAACGCATCTTGTCTCTGAAGTCAATAAAGGCTTTGTAGTGAATGGGGTTGGAAATAGGCGTTGTGAATCACAATGAATCGCGGCCTGCTGAGCTTTGTGGATCAGATGGGTTTAATCAGATGGTT
Source organism: Oncorhynchus nerka (assembly GCF_034236695.1). Classification (NCBI taxonomy): domain Eukaryota; kingdom Metazoa; phylum Chordata; class Actinopteri; order Salmoniformes; family Salmonidae; genus Oncorhynchus; species Oncorhynchus nerka. The sequence continues at coordinate 13,949,599 of NC_088419.1, read as the reverse complement.
TTAATTAATAGCAGACGTTTGATAGCCGACTCTGCTATTGAAGGGATGAGGCAGGATAATGCGAGGCGCACCATGTCACAGTTAGCTTTATGGTTTAGTTCCAGGGCCCACTGAGGCACAGATAAGACAAGACTAATCAATGTTTATCGTAAAGAGAACTGTCAGTCACACATCTATCCTGGTCTTAACCATAAAAATTGTGTGTAGTTACCTTCAACAATTGCCCCTTGGGTATTAATAGAGTGGATGGAATTAAAACTAATCTCCCCTGGCCCATAGACTACCTGCAAAATGGGAAATATTTAAATCATTGACATTTTAATGAGCATACGAAGGCAATCTAATACAGATTAGAGACAATACAATTAAATGTAAAGTGTTATTGTAATCCCAGAGGTGGTGCTTGTTGCTTTAGCGGTCAAACCCTGCTATCAAACGTTACACAGCGGGTCTAAGTGGACTACAGATGCTCTTCTCTTTGAAGAAAACTGCACGACTATAGTAGAACAAAGTAACAGTTTATCAAAATAAGCAGTTTGTTGAGAAAATAAGAACCATGACAACCTGATTAACCTGCATGTGAGAACTCAAGACTCAATATAGACAAAGGCCCACAAAGGACGTCAACAAAAGGCCCACAAAGGACGTCAACAAAGGACGTCAACAAAGACCCACAAAGGACGTCAACAAAAGCCCACAAAGGACGTCAACAAAGGACGTCAACAAAGGCCCACAAAGGACGTCAACAAAGGCCCACAAAGGACGTCAACAAAGGCCCACAAAGGACGTCAACAAAGGCCCACAAAGGACGTCAACAAAGGACGTCAACAAAGGACGTCAACAAAGGCCCACAAAGGACGTCAACAAAGGACGTCAACAAAGGCCCACAAAGGACGTCAACAAAGGACGTCAACAAAGGCCCACAAAGGACGTCAACAAAGGCCCACAAAGGACGTCAACAAAGGCCCACAAAGGACGTCAGGACAAAGGACGTCAACAAAGGCCCACAAAGGACTTCAACAAAGGCCCACAAAGGACGTCAACAAAGGCCCACAAAGGACTTCAACAAAGGCCCACAAAGGACTTCAACAAAGGCCCACAAAGGACTTCAACAAAGGCCCACAAAGGACTTCAACAAAGGCCCACAAAGGACTTCAACAAAGGCCCACAAAGGACTTCAACAAAGGCCCACAAAGGACTTCAACAAAGGCCCACAAAGGACTTTGAATGGAGAGGATGGCTGCCATTATACGGGATACTAACCAACTGTGCTATGTTTGTTTTTGTTTTTTGCATAATGCTGCTGCTTCCGTCTCTTATGATCGAAAAGAGCTCCTGGACCTCAGAAGAGCGATTACTCACCTCAAACTGGACTAAGATTTTTTTTATTTAATTAGTCCGACGCGAAGGACAAACGGCTTTGTCAAGACAAGGCCCAAATCCCCATAATCGGCATGAAGAACAGATGGAGAAAAAGGGGAAGGCGGGGTGCCTTGTAAGAATTTGCTGCCGAGTAGGTAAACCACCACCACCCTCCGTTTTATTGGAAATGTGCAATCACTGGAAAACAAACTGGACAATCTACGATTAAGACAATCCTACAAACCGGACATTAAAAAGGAATAACTTGTGTTTCACCGAGACGTGGCTGAACGACAACACAGATAAGATAGAGCTGGCTGGCTTCTCCGTGCAGCGGCAGGACAGAGCAGCTACGTCTGGTAAGACAAGGGGTGGGGCTGTATGTCTATTTGTCAAGAACTGCTGGTGCACAATGTCTAATATTAAAGAAGTCTTGAGGTGTTGTTCGCCTGAGGTAAAATACCTCACGATAAGCTGTAGACCACACTATATCTACCAAGAGAGTTTTTAATCTATATTATTGGTAGCCATTCTATTTACAACCAAACTGATGCTGGCACTAAGACCGCTGTATAAGGACATAAGCAAACAAGAAAATGCTCAACCAGAAGCGGCACTCCTAGTGGCCAGGGACTTTAATGCAGGCAAACTTAAATCAGATTTACCTCATTTCTACCAGCATGTCACGTGCAACCAGAGGGGGAAAAAAATACTCTGGACCACCTTTACCCCACACACAGAGAGGCATACAAAGCTCTCCCTCACCCTCCAGTTGGCAAATCTGACCATAATTCAATCCTTCTGATTTCTGTTTACAAGTAATAACTAAAGCAGGAAGTATCAGTGACCCGCTCAATACGGAAGTGTTCAGATGACACGGATGCTATGCTAAAGGATGACTTTGCTAGCACAGACTGGAATATGTTCCGGGATTCATCCAATGGCATTGAGGAGTATACCACCTCAGTCACAGACTTCATCAATGACGTCGTCCCCACAGTGACCGTAAGTACATTTCCCAACCAAAAGCCATTGATTACAGGCAAAATCTGCACCAAGCTAAAGGCTAGAGTTGCCGCTTTCGAGGAGTGGGACACTAATTCGGATGTTTATAATAAATCCTGATATGCTCTCAGATGAACCATCAAATAGGCAAAGCTTCAATACAGGACTAAGATTGAATCATACTACACCGGCTCTGACGCTCGTCGGATGTGGCAGGGGTAGAAAAATATTACGGTCTACAAAGGGAAACCCAGCCGCAAGCTGCCCAGTGACGCGAGCCTACCATACAGGCTATATGCCTTTTATGCTCGCTTCGAGGCAAGCAACACTGAAGCATGCATGAAAGCACCAGCTGTTCCAGACGACTGTGTGATCACGCACTCCATAGCCGATGTGAGCAAGACCTTTAAACAGGTCAACATTCATAAAGCCACGGGGCCAGACGGATTACTGACATGTCCTGACATGTACTCAAAGCATGTGCTTACCAACTGGCAAGTGTCTTCACTGACATTATCAACCTCTCCCTAACAACTCTAATATCTACATGTTTCAAACAGACCACCATAGTCCCTGTGCCTAAGAAAGTGAAGGTAACATGCCTACATGATTACCACTCACGTCAGTAGCCATCAAGTGCTTTGAAAGGCTGGTCATGGCTCACAACACCATCATCCCGGGAACGCTAGACCCACTCCAGTACCTATTCCGCCCCACAAGATCCACAGATTACGCAATCGTGTCCACATCACCAACAAACTATCATAGTCCAAACCGAGAGTTGTGAAAAAAAAAAGTTATATAGCTGCAGCATCAAGAGCATCCTGACCGGTTACATCACCGCCTGGTACGGCAAATGCTCGGCATCTGACCTTAAGGTGCTAGAGGGTAGTGCATCACAGGTACATCCAGGACCTATATATACTAGGCGGTGTCAGAGGAAGGCCCAAAAAATTGTCAGTAACTCCAGTCACCCAAGTCATAGACTGTTCTTTCTGCTAATGCACGGCAAGTCTAGGATTAAAAGGCTCCTTAACAGCTTCTATACCGAAGCCATTAGACTGCTGAAAAATTCAACAAATGGCCCCCCCCCCTTTTGTTTTTACACTGCTGATACACTCTGTTAATTATCTATGCATAGTCCCTTTACAAATTACCTCGACTAACCTGTACACCCACACATTAACTCGGTACCAGTACCCCCTGTATATAGACTCATTATTGTTGTGTGTGATTTTCTTATGTTACTTTATTTAGTAAATATTTCCTTAACTCAATTTCTTGAACTGCATTGTTGGTTAAGGGCTTGTAAGTAAGCATTTCACAGTAATACACCTGTTGTATTCGGCGCATGTGACAAATACAATTTGATTTGAACAAAACAAAGGACTTCAACAAAGACCCAGAATGAACTTAAACACATAATGAGTAGCTAAGACCAGAAAGAACAACCTTCCACCTCCCAAAGACCCCCAGTATAACTTTTCCAAACGGACTGGCAGGTCTTGTGATGCGAGGGCACCACCTGGAGGAGATGTTGAATGTGTGCACTGACTGAGGTTTACCCATGTCAATATTTAGAACTGATCAATGATGAGGTCAGCTTCAAACGATTACAAAATTGTTAGAAATAGGTTTAAAGTATAAAAAGTTCCCATTCACAATAAAACAATATTCCACCAGACTTTTCAACATAAGTTTGGGTCCTATAATTATATATTTATTCATTTTGTATTTTTAATCCCAACCCCCGTCCCCCCCGCAGGAGGCCTTTTGCCTTTTGGTAGGCCGTCTATTGTAAATAAGAATTTGTTAACTGACTTGCCTAGTTAAATAAAGAAATGAAAAATAAAATCCCCCCCAAAATGTTTGAGGTGTCAGGTGAAAAGCAGCTAGAGAACATTTAAACATGAGCCTGGTCCCAGCTGTTTGCTTTGCCAAATCCTGTGGTCATTGTCAAACCCCTATAGGAGTTGGCAAGACGGCACAAACAGATCTGGGACCAGGTTACAGCAACATAGGAGTGCAGAGATAACACAATTCAGTCTTGCGAGTCGCTATCACAAAAGGTAGTAGGACATCATACAGCAAAGATAATTTTTAATGGTCCCAAATATTTCTGAACAACTAAGTATACACTTATGTAAAAGAAAACAAAAAAGAAGCGAAGATATGACAAAATTGATCACATCTACAATTCCACTCAATCTTTAATCAAGACGGGATTACAAATTCTTTTTCCCAAAAAATCTGCAGTTTCAAAGGGCAAAAAAGGGTCAAACTAGCTCAACCTACTGAGGTCTTTAAAAACCTGTTCAAGTGCGACTGAAAATGTCCTGAACATGTAAAGGCTGGGTTGTTTACAAAAACAGGAGAGGGGGAGAGAGAGAACGAGAGAGAGCGAGAGAGAGACAGAGACAAAAAGAGAGTAAAAAGACAAAATAAGAAACCTCTGTCTTTTTTCGAATCAAGAGGAAGAACTTCCCTCTGAGCGACGACAATGACATCATCAAAACGAAAAACAGACAGCATTTTCGCCGCGCCGGTGTCTGCCGTCTGGTCCTAGAAACTAACTTCTTTAAAAAAACAACGTAAAAACACGGAGAGAGAAAAGGGGGGAAATGTAGCGGAGGGAGGAGAGACAGAAAAAAAGGAGCTGGGTGAAGGAGGAGTCAGCGTAGGGGGTGAGTGGTGGTTCTGCGTCTGGATTGGCCGGCCCCATTTTGGGGGTCGTTGCGATGTCCTTCCCTGAGTGGGGGGTTGGGGGTGGGGCAGTGGGTCATGGTCTGAGCCAGCAAGCTCTTTGGGGTTTTAGTTTGTATGCGAGTGTGTGGGTGGATAAATGTGTCTATTTTTCCGATATTTTAGCTTTGTTTAATTATTTATCGTCAGTCCGCCCCTTTTATCTGACGGTAATATAGGAGATGGTCATTTCTCCACGCCTTCCTCTCTCGTCCATTCGTTCGCTGCGTTCGCTCCTAGCACCGCGGCCTCCCGATTGGCACTTGTATATTGGGATTAGTCCGAGGAGACGCGTTTCCATTCATAGTCCGCTCCTCAACAAGAGCCCCCATTAAAAAAACCAAGGGGGTGAAGTCATTCATGGTTTTAACAGTTTTTGTTAGTTTCTGTGCCTATCGTGGGATCGGTGGGAAATAGTCTGGCGCTCGGAGCGAGAGAGAACAACAACATTAACGTTTTTTTAATTTTATTATTATTATTATTTTTAGGAGCTCAGCTTGGACTTCTTGGACAGGGGAGGAGTCTCCTCTTTACTCTCGCCGCTCACGTCCTCTTCGTCTTCCTCGTCGTCGTCGGGGTAGTCCACCAGCCCCACCAGACCTCCCTGAGAAAGCGAGAAAGCGAGAGAAAGCGAGAGTTGGAGAGAGAGAGAGAAAGCGAGAGAAAGCGAGAGAAAGCGAGAGAGAGCGAGAGAAAGCGAGAGAGAGCGAGAGAAAGCGAGAGAGAGAGAGAGAAAGCGAGAGAGAGAGAGAGAAAGCGAGAGAGAGAGAGAGAAAGCGAGAGAGAGAGAGAGAAAGCGAGAGAGAGAGAGAGAAAGCGAGAGAGAGAGAGAGAAAGCGAGAGAGAGAGAGAGAAAGCGAGAGAGAGAGAGAGAAAGCGAGAGAGAGAGAGAGAAAGCGAGAGAGAGAGAGAGAAAGCGAGAGAGAGAGAGAGAAAGCGAGAGTTGGAGAGAGAGAAAGCGAGAGTTGGAGAGAGAGAAAGCGAGAGTTGGAGAGAGAGAAAGCGAGAGTTGAGAGAGAGAAAGCGAGAGTTGAGAGAGAGAGAAAGCGAGAGTTGAGAGAGAGAAAGCGAGAGTTGGAGAGAGAGAAAGCGAGAGTTGAGAGAGAGAAAGCGAGAGTTGGAGAGAGAGAAAG
>NC_088419.1:13803357-13938357 GCF_034236695.1 Oncorhynchus nerka | reverse complement strand
GAGAGAGTTGGAGAGAGAGAAAGGAGAGTTGGAGAGAGAGAAAGCGAGAGTTGGAGAGAGAGAAAGAGAGAGAGAGAGAAAGCGAGAGTTGGAGAGAGAGAAAGCGAGAGTTGAGAGAGAGAAAGCGAGAGTTGAGAGAGAGAAAGAGAGAGAGAAAGAGAGAGAGAGTTGGAGAGAGAGAGAGAAAGCGAGAGTTGAGAGAGAGAGAGAAAGAGAGAGTTGGAGAGAGAGAAAGCGAGAGTTGGAGAGAGAGAAAGCGAGAGTTGGAGAGAGAGAGAGAGAGAGAGAAAGCGAGAGTTGGAGAGAGAGAGAGAGAGAGAAAGCGAGAGAAAGAGAGAGAGAGAGAGAGAGAGAGAAAGCGAGAGTTGGAGAGAGAGAGAGAGAGAGAGAAAGCGAGAGTTGAGAGAGAGAGAGAGAGAGAAAGCGAGAGTTGGAGAGAGAGAGAAAGAGAGAGAGAGGAGAGAGAGAGAGAGAAAGAGAGTTGGAGAGAGAGAGAGAGAGAGAGAAAGCGAGAGAGAGAGAGAGAGAGAGAGAGAAAGCGAGAGTTGAGAGAGAAAGCGAGAGAGAGAGAGAGAGAGAGAGAGAGAGTTGAGAGAGAGAGAGAGAGAGAAAGCGAGAGTTGGAGAGAGAGAGAGAGAAAGAGAGAGTTGGAGAGAGAGAGAGAGAGAAAGCGAGAGTTGGAGAGAGAGAGAGAAAGCGAGAGTTGAGAGAGAGAGAGAGAGAGAAAGCGAGAGTTGAGAGAGAGAGAGAGAGAGAAAGCGAGAGTTGGAGAGAGAGAGAGAGAAAGCGAGAGTTGGAGAGAGAGAGAGAGAGAGAGAGAGAGAAAGCGAGAGTTGGAGAGAGAGAGAGAGAGAGAAAGCGAGAGTTGAGAGAGAGAGAGAGAGAGAGAGTTGGAGAGAAAGCGAGAGTTGAGAGAGAGAGAGAGAGAAAGCGAGAGTTGGAGAGAGAGAAAAGAGAGTTGGAGAGAGAGAGAGAGAGAAAAAGCGAGAGTTGAGAGAGAGAGAGAGAGAAAGCGAGAGTTGAGAGAGAGAGAGAGAAAGCGAGAGTTGAGAGAGAGAGAGAGAGAAAGCGAGAGTTGAGAGAGAGAGAAAGCGAGAGTTGGAGAGAGAGAGAGAGAGAAAGCGAGAGTTGGAGAGAGAGAGAGAGAGAAAGAGAGTTGGAGAGAGAGAAAGCGAGAGTTGAGAGAGAGAGAAAGCGAGAGTTGGAGAGAGAGAGAGAGAAAGCGAGAGTTGAGAGAGAGAGAAGCGAGAGTTGGAGAGAGAAAGCGAGAGTTGAGAGAGAGAGAAAGCGAGAGTTGAGAGAGAGAGAGAGAAAGCGAGAGTTGAGAGAGAGAGAGAGAAAGCGAGAGTTGAGAGAGAGAGAGAGAGAAAGCGAGAGTTGAGAGAGAGAGAGAGAAAGCGAGAGTTGGAGAGAGAGAGAGAGAAGCGAGAGTTGGAGAGAGAGAGAGAGTTGGAGAGAGAGAGAGAGAAAGCGAGAGTTGAGAGAGAGAGAGAGAAAGCGAGAGTTGGAGAGAGAGAGAGAGAAAGCGAGAGTTGGAGAGAGAGAGAGAGAAAGCGAGAGTTGGAGAGAGAGAGAGAGAAAGCGAGAGTTGGAGAGAGAGAGAGAGAAAGCGAGAGTTGGAGAGAGAGAGAGAGAGAAAGCGAGAGTTGGAGAGAGAGAGAGAGAGAAAGCGAGAGTTGGAGAGAGAGAGAGAGAAAGCGAGAGTTGGAGAGAGAGAGAGAGAAAGCGAGAGTTGGAGAGAGAGAGAGAGAAAGCGAGAGTTGGAGAGAGAGAGAGAAAGCGAGAGTTGGAGAGAGAGAGAGAAAGCGAGAGAGAGAGAGAGAAAGCGAGAGTTGAGAGAGAGAGAGAGAGAAAGCGAGAGTTGAGAGAGAGAGAGAGAGAAAGCGAGAGTTGGAGAGAGAGAGAAAGCGAGAGTTGGAGAGAGAGAGAGTTGAGAGAGAGAAAGCGAGAGTTGGAGAGAGAGAGAAAGCGAGAGTTGAGAGAGAGAGAAAGCGAGAGTTGGAGAGAGAGAGAGAGAAAGCGAGAGTTGAGAGAGAGAAAGCGAGAGTTGAGAGAGAGAGAAAGCGAGAGTTGGAGAGAGAGAAAGCGAGAGTTGGAGAGAGAGAAAGCGAGAGAGAGAGAGAAAGCGAGAGTTGAGAGAGAAAGAGAGTTGGAGAGAGAGAAAGCGAGAGTTGAGAGAGAGAGAGAGAAAGCGAGAGTTGAGAGAGAGAGAGAGAAAGTTGAGAGAGAGAGAGAGAGAGAAAGAGAGAGAGAGAAAGCGAGAGAGAGAGAGAGAGAAAGCGAGAGTTGAGAGAGAGAGAGAGAAAGCGAGAGTTGAGAGAGAGAGAGAGAGCGAGAGTTGAGAGAGAGAGAGAGAAGAGCGAGAGTTGGAGAGAGAGAGAGAGAGAGAAGCGAGAGTTGGAGAGAGAAGAGAGAGAGAGAAAGCGAGAGTTAGAGTTAGAGAGAGAGAGAAAGCGAGAGTTGAGAGAGAGAGAGAAAGAGAGTTGGAGAGAGAGAGAAAGCGAGAGTTGGAGAGAGAGAGAGAAAGCGAGAGTTGGAGAGAGAGAGAGAAAGCGAGAGTTGGAGAGAGAGAGAGAAAGCGAGAGTTGGAGAGAGAGAGAGAGAGAAAGCGAGAGTTGGAGAGAGAGAGAGAGAAAGCGAGAGTTGGAGAGAGAGAGAGAGAGAAAGCGAGAGTTGAGAGAGAGAGAGAAAGCGAGAGTTGAGAGAGAGAGAGAAAGCGAGAGTTGAGAGAGAGAAAGCGAGAGTTGAGAGAGAGAGAGCGAGAGTTGGAGAGAGAGAGAGAGAAAGAGAGTTGGAGAGAGAGAGAGAGAGAGAAAGCGAGAGTTGGAGAGAGAGAGAGAGAGAAAGCGAGAGTTGGAGAGAGAGAGAGAAAGCGAGAGTTGAGAGAGAGAGAGAAAGCGAGAGTTGGAGAGAGAGAGAAGAGAGTTGAGAGAGAGAGAGAGAGAGAGAGAGAGAAAGAGTTGAGAGTTGAGAGAGAGAAAGCGAGAGTTGGAGAGAGAGAGAAAGCGAGAGTTGAGAGAGAGAAAGCGAGAGTTGGAGAGAGAGAAGAAAGCGAGAGTTGGAGAGAGAGAGAGAGAGAGAGAGAGAGAGAAAGCGAGAGTTGGAGAGAGAGAGAGAGAGAAAGTTGAGAGAGAGAGAGAAAGAGAGAGAAAGCGAGAGTTGGAGAGAGAGAGAGAGAGAAAGCGAGAGTTGGAGAGAGAGAGAAAGCGAGAGAAAGCGAGAGAGAGAAAGAGAGTTGAGAGAGAGAGAGAAAGCGAGAGTTGGAGAGAAAGAGAGAGAGAGAGAGAAAGCGAGAGTTGGAGGAGAGAGAGAGAGAGAGAGAAAGCGAGAGTTGAGAGAGAGAGAGAGAGAGAAAGCGAGAGTTGGAGAGAGAGAGAGAGAGAGAAAGCGAGAGTTGGAGAGAGAGAGAGAGAGAGAAAGCGAGAGTTGGAGAGAGAGAAAGAGAGTTGGAGAAAGAAAGCGAGAGTTGGAGAGAGAGAGAGTTGGAGAGAGAGAAAGCGAGAGTTGGAGGAGAGAAAGAGAGTTGAGAGAGAGAAAGCGAGAGTTGGAGAGAGAGAAAGAGAGAGAGAGAGAAAGCGAGAGTTGAGAGAGAGAGAGAGAGAGCGAGAGTTGGAGAGAGAGAGAGAGAGAGAGAGAGAGAAAGAGAGAAAGTTGGAGAGTTGAGAGAGAGAGAGAGAGAAAGCGAGAGTTGGAGAGAGAGAGAGAGTTGGAGAGTTGAGAGAGAGAGAGAGAAAGCGAGAGTTGGAGAGAGAGAGAGAGAAAGCGAGAGTTGAGAGAGAGAAAGCGAGAGTTGAGAGAGAGAGAGAGAGAGAAAGCGAGAGTTGGAGAGAGAGAGAGAGAGAAAGCGAGAGTTGGAGAGAGAGAGAGAGAAAGCGAGAGTTGAGAGAGAGAGAGAGAAAGCGAGAGAGAGAGAGAGAGAGAGAAAGCGAGAGTTGGAGAGAGAGAGAGAGAGAGAAAGCGAGAGTTGGAGAGAGAGAGAGAGAAAGCGAGAGTTGGAGAGAGAGAAAGCGAGAGTTGGAGAGAGAGAAAGCGAGAGTTGGAGAGAGAGAAAGCGAGAGTTGAGAGAGAGAAAGAGAGTTGAGAGAGAAAGCGAGAGTTGGAGAGAGAGAAAGCGAGAGTTGGAGAGAGAGAAAGCGAGAGTTGAAAGCGAGAGAGAGAGAGAAAGCGAGAGTTGGAGAGAGAGAGAGAGAAAGCGAGAGTTGAGAGAGAGAGAGAGAGAAAGCGAGAGTTGGAGAGAGAGAGAGAGAGAAAGCGAGAGTTGGAGAGAGAGAGAGAGAAAGCGAGAGTTGAGAGAGAGAGAAAGCGAGAGTTGGAGAGAGAGAGAAAGCGAGAGTTAGAGAGAGAGAGAAAGCGAGAGTTGGAGAGAGAGAGAAAGCGAGAGTTGAGAGAGAGAGAGAAAGCGAGAGTTGGAGAGAGAGAGAGAAAGCGAGAGTTGAGAGAGAGAGAGAAAGCGAGAGTTGGAGAGAGAGAGAGAGAGAAAGCGAGAGTTGGAGAGAGAGAGAGAGAAAGCGAGAGTTGGGAGAGAGAGAAAGCGAGAGTTGAGAGAGAGAGAGAGAAAGCGAGAGTTGAGAGAGAGAGAAAGCGAGAGTTGAGAGAGAGAGAGAGAAAGCGAGAGTTGGAGAGAGAGAGAGAGAAAGCGAGAGTTGAGAGAGAGAGAGAGAAAGCGAGAGTTGGAGAGAGAGAGAGAAAGAGAGAGCGAGAGTTGAGAGAGAGAGAGAGAGAGAAAGCGAGAGTTGAGAGAGAGAGAGAGAGAAAGCGAGAGTTGAGAGAGAGAGAGAAAGAGAGAGAGAGAGAGAAGCGAGAGTTGGAGAGAGGAGAGAGAGAGAGAGAAAGCGAGAGTTGGAGAGAGAGAGAGAGAAAGCGAGAGTTGGAGAGAGAGAGAGAGAAAGCGAGAGTTGGAGAGAGACAGAGAGAAAGCGAGAGTTGGAGAGAGACAGAGAGAAAGCGAGAGTTGGAGAGAGACAGAGAGAATGCGAGAGTTGGAGAGAGAGAGACAGAGAGAAAGCGAGAGTTGGAGAGAGAGAGAGAGAGAGAAAGCGAGAGTTGGAGAGAGAGAGAGAGAGAGAAAGCGAGAGTTGGAGAGAGAGAGAGAGAGAGAGAAAGCGAGAGTTGGAGAGAGAGAGAGAGAGAGAAAGCGAGAGTTGGAGAGAGAGAGAGAGAGAGAAAGCGAGAGTTGGAGAGAGAGAGAGAGAGAGAGAAAGCGAGAGAGAGAGAGAGAGAGAGAGAGAGAAAGCGAGAGTTGGAGAGAGAGAAAGCGAGAGTTGGAGAGAGAGAGAGAGAAAGCGAGAGTTGAAGAGAGAGAGAGAAAGCGAGAGATGGAGAGAGGGAAAGCGAGAGATGAGAGAGAGAAAGCGAGAGATGGAGAGAGAGAAAGCGAGAGATGGAGAGAGAGAAAGCGAGAGAAGGGGGAGAGATAATTAATCTATTCAGATCTGCTCCTCTGATTTGCAGGAAAACTAAATAACTCCACTAAAGTCTTTACCTACTAACTCTACTCAATACAAGGCCCGGGGGCCACATCTGGACCGCAAGCTACTTTCTTGGGGACCACAGACTGATATCTGATTCCCCATCCAGAGGTCTTATTCCCTATTGGAACAATTACGTTTATTACCATTGCATATTACAGGCCACATATCTTTGGAGTAACCAATCTACATACAGGATGCAACAACTCCAACCACTAACATAGAATGCTGGCAAATATGTTAATGAGCCCCCAACACCACACAAATAATATGTTGTACAATGTGGGCATTACTCAAAATGGCCACCTATAACAGCAGCAAGACTCCGGCATCAGACTGTGCAAAGCTAGCATACACTGCACCTGCTAATTTGGGGTAAATTGACTACTGGTAAAAGTCAGCGGTTGTTGGTAGTGGCTCTGTAAACAAACCCAAAGAGTGGATTGCAGTCTGTCCTTCTCCAGACTGCGTTCAAGGTAAGGAAACAAATGTCAATTTTCTATTATGGGTAAACTATCCCTGTCTTCTGTAAGACCTAAACTACTAAAACACCCCCCCAGCCCAAAAACAAATCACCCCATTACTAGACACAGAACAAAGACAACTGACAAACTGGCTGGTTACCTGGACTTGTCCAATAACACATTTCATTTTCCATCGGGAAAACATTTAAAATGTTTTCTGTTCTTACGGGCCTTAATGAACACAATTCAGGTCCCCGTGGGTTAGGTACTACTACCCACCTTTGTGGTGACTGCTGTCGGGGGCGAGCCCTTGGCCCCTGATCCTGGTGATCCTGGAGAGCCTGGAGAGCCTGGCGAGCCGGGGTGCAACGAGGCGGAGGGAGGCGGGCTGGACAGGCTGGTCTTGGTAGTGGAGCCGGAGAAGGACAGCTTGAAGCTGGGGCTTTGGCGGCCCGACAGACTACTGGACTTGCCCAGAACTTCCTTTTCGTCTGAGTCTTTCACTGTGGGGTGGAGAGACCGAGATAGACAGTTGTAGGAAGTCAGTTTGACCATTTTTAAAGACACAACTTACTTTCTTCTCAGTACATAGAGTATGTCAGATACTTTCGAATGAATGAGCTGCGCTTACATTTAGTTAACTCACAGTAAGAGAACCAATTGAATAATCCCAAAAGTACAAATTCCAAGCTAATCCACGTGGAACTAAAAAATGTATTTCACATAACTGGCCTGGGTCAAATACATGTTTTGCCAGGAATTCATGCATTCTTTCTCTGCGACTTACGTTTCTTCCTCTCCATGAACTTGCTGATGGGGTCCATGAGGTCTTCGTTCTCGCCGGCGCCGCCGCTACTCTTGGTGGTCTTGTTGTCCGAGGGGGGCACCACCGCCTCGCCGTCCTCCAGCTCGTCCTCGTCCGCGTTGAACCACATCTCCTCGTCGTCATCCAACGTCCGCGCGTCCCGGCGGAACCTGTGGTTCCTCAGGATCGACCTCATGCTGTGTGAGGGGAGGTGACCAACGGTTAAACCTGACCATGACTGTAGAGCTTATTTACAGATACATAATGAATAGCAATCAATAAAGAACCGGCAGATTCCAAACTGTAAAAATGGTAAAACTATTGGTAAAGTCAATAGTGGTGGGGCATAAATATAGCGGCCCCCCCATGCACTTCTCACAAATTCCACGTTTGTTAAGTTCTCTGTATTGTACAGTGCTCTCCTTTACTCTTTTCTTGTATGGTCATTAGCAAAATATGCATGATCCCAATTTTACATCCAAGATGGCGGCAATTTGCCGCCATATTACAGTAGTCTTTATTATCCCAGAGGGGGAAATCCTTTTGCACCACATAGTAAAAACAATTGACACATGACAAACATACACAAAAACAATATTACCGGTCCAGTTTGGGGTTGTCAATATATTACCTGTCCAGTTTGGGGTTGTCAATATATTACCTGTCCAGTTTGGGGTTGTCCTGCCTCTCCCTCTGCTGTTCGTAGCGCAGCTTCAGTCCTTTAAAGGTCTGCACATAGTTCACGTCCTCCAGAGCCTTCCAGTAGTTCTCCACTATGTGGGCCGTCAGGGACTTCACATCCTCCTGGGGGGAACGGGAGAGTATAAAGGGAGAAAGAGAGAGGGAGGAAGGGAGAGGAGGAAGGGGGGGAGGCAGGGAGGTATGGGAAGAGGGAGAACGTACCAGTCTTGTTTAATACAATGTCCTGTGTCATGTATATATGCGCACATTAGTACGTGGACTCTAATGAAATTTGTGGATTCGGCTATTTCCAGCAACACCTGTTGCTGACTGGTGTATAAAAATGGAGCACACAGCCATGAAATCTCCATAAACAAACATTGGCAGTAGAATGACCTTACTGACTTTCAACGTGGCGCCGTCATAGGATGCCACCTTTCCAACAACTCACAGTTCATCAAATTTCTGCCCTGCAAGAGCTGTCCCGGTCAACTGTAAGTGCTGTTATTATGAAGTGGAAACGTCTAGGGGCAACATCTGCTCAGCCACGAAGTGGTAGGCCACACAAGCCCACAGAACAGGACCAACGAGTGCTGAACGCGTAGAGCGTAGAAGTTGTCTGTCCTCGATCGTAACATTCACTACCAGTTCCAAACTGCCTCTGGAAGCAGCAACAGCACAATAACTGTTCGTCTGGAGCTTCATTAAATAGATTTTCTTGGCCGAGCTACCGCACACAAGCCTAAGATCACCAAGTGCAATGCCAAGCGTCGGGGCTGGAGTGGTGTACAGCTCAAACAATATCGGGCTATGGAGCAGTGGAAACGCGTCCTCTGGAGTGATGAATCAAGCTTAACCACCTGGCGGTCCGATGGCAAAATCCCACACCATCACACCTCCTCCTCCATGCTTCAGGGTGAGAACTACACATGCGGAAAACACCCGTTCACCTACTCTGCGTCTCACAAGACACGGCAGTTGGAACCAAAAATCTCAAATTTGGACTCATCAGACCAAAGGACAGATTTTCACCGGTCTAATGTCCATTGCTCGTGTTTTTTGGACAAGCAAGTCTCTTGTTCTTATTGGTGTCCTTTAGTAATGGTTTATTTGCAGCAATCCGACCATGAAGGCCTGATTCATGCAGTCTCCTCTGAACAGTTGAAATGTCTGTTAGTTGAACTCTGCGTTCATTCAGACTACAATCTGGAGTGCAGTTAACTTTAATGAACTTATCCTCTGCAGCAGAGGTAACTCTGGTTCTTCCTTTCCTGTGGTGGTCCTCATGAGAGCCATTTTCATCATAGCGCTTGATGGTTTTTGCGACTACTTGAAGAAACTTTGAAAGTTATTGAAATTTTCCCATTTGACTGACCTTCGTGTCTTAAAGTAATGATGGACCGTCATTCCTCTTTGCTTATTTGAGCTGTTATTACCATAATATGGACTTGGTCTTTTAACAAATAGGGCTATCTTCTGTATACCACCCCTACCTTGTCACAACACAGCGGATTGGCTGAAATGCAGACCTGTTAATTGAAATACATTCCAGGTGACTATCTCATGAAGCTGGTTGAGAGAATGCCAAGTGTGCAAAGCTGACATCAAGGCAAAGGGTGGCTACTTTGAAGAATCTCAAATATAAACACTTCTTTGGTTAATACATGATTCCATGTGTGTTATTTCATCGTTTTTATGTCTTCACAATTAATCTACAATGTAGAAAATAGTTGAATATAAATAAATAAATAAAACCTAGAATGATTAAGTGTGTCCCAACTTCTGACTGGTACTGTATATAGATAACATTTTGTGCACAAATCTGTTTACATCCCTGTTGGTGAGCATTTCTCCTTTGCCAAGATAATCCATCCACCTGACATATTAAGAAGATGATTAAACAGCATGATCATTACACAGGTGCGCCTTGTGCTGGAGAAAATAAAAGGCCACTAAAATGTGAGGTTGTCACACAACACAATGCCACAGATGTCTCAAGTTTGGATGGAGTGTGCAATTGGCATGCTGACTGCAGGAATGTCCACTAGAGCTGTTGCCAGAGATTTAAATGTTAATTTCTCTATCATAAGCCACCTGACCACGTGTAACCACACCAGCCCAAGACCACACCCGGCTTCTTCACCTGCGGTATCGTCTGAGACCAGCCACCCGGATAGCCGAGGAAACTGTGGGTTTAAGCAACTGAATTTTCTTTTGCACAAACTGTCAGAACCTCCCTCTGGGAAGCTCATCTACATGCTCGTCATCCTCACCAGGTTCTTGAGTGCCCCAGTGTCAGTGGGGTTTCAGTTTGGACTGGTATAAACTACAAACAATGAATTGCAATTTTATCGATGGCAATTGCATTTTATCGATGGCAATTTGAATGCACAGAGATACCGTGACAAAATCCTGAGGCCCATTGTCGTGTCATTCATCCACCAGCATCTTCTCATGTTTCAGCATGATAATGCACGGCCCCATGTCGCAAGGATCTGTACACAATTCCTGGAAGCTGAAAATGTCACCCATTCAGCATGTTTGGGATGCTCTGGATCGACGTGTACGACAGAGTGTTCCAGTTCCCGCCAATATCCAGTAACTTCACACAGCCATTGAAGAGGAGTGGGACAACATTCCACAGGCCACAATCAACAGCCTGATAAACTGTATGTGAAGGAGTTGTGTCATGCTGAATGAGTCAAATGGTGGTCACACCAGATACTGACTGGTTTTCTGATCCACACACCTATTTTTTTTTTTTTTTTTAAAGGTATCTGTGATCAACAGATGCATATCTGTATTCCCAGTCATGTGAAATCCAAAAATAAAGGGCCTAACAATAAAAGTTAAATCACAAAAAGACGAGACATCGTAAGCAGAAAAATACTCACCACGCGGACATACTCAAACATCTCTATGATGGCTGAGTTCATGAGGTTGTAGCGTGCGCCGTTGTTGAGGAAGGCCTTGACCACGGGTTCAAACAGAAAGTTTCTTATGATGTAGCGGTTGTAAAACTCGTCCTTCAGACCAATAATCCGCCGCATGAAGCGCAGCGCACCTGGAGGAGAGAGAGAGAGGGTGGTGGGGGAGGAGAGAGAGAGGGTGGTGGAGGAGGAGAGAGAGAGAGGGTGGTGGAGGAGGAGAGAGAGAGAGGGTGGTGGAGGAGGAGAGAGAGAGAGGGTGGTGGAGGAGGAGAGAGAGAGAGGGTGGTGGAGGAGGAGAGAGAGAGAGGGTGGTGGAGAGAGAGAGGGTGGTGGAGGAGGAGAGAGAGAGAGAGGGTGGTGGAGGAGGAGAGAGGGAGGGTGGTGGAGGAGGAGAGAGGGAAGGTGGTGGAGGAGGAGAGAGGGAGGGTGGTGGAGGAGGAGAGAGAGAGGGTGGTGGAGGAGGAGAGAGAGAGGGTGGTGGAGGAGGAGAGAGAGAGGGTGGTGGAGGAGGAGAGAGAGAGGGTGGTGGAGGAGGAGAGAGAGAGGGTGGTGGAGGAGGAGAGAGGGTGGTGGAGGGTGGTGGAGGAGGAGAGAGAGAGGGTGGTGGAGGAGGAGGAGGAGGGTGGTGGAGGAGGAGAGAGAGGGTGGTGGAGGAGGAGAGAGAGTGGGGTGGAGGAGGAGAGAGGGTGGTGGAGGAGAGAGAGAGAGGGTGGTGGAGGAGGAGGAGAGAGAGGGTGGTGGAGGAGAGAGAGAGAGGGTGGTGGAGGAGGAGAGAGAGAGGGTGGTGGTGGAGGAGGAGAGAGAGGGTGGTGGAGGAGGAGAGAGAGAGGGTGGTGGAGGAGGAGGAGGAGAGAGAGGGTGGTGGAGGAGGAGGAGAGAGGAGGAGAGAGGGCGGTGGTGGAGGAGAGAGAGAGAGGGTGGTGGAGGAGGTGGAGGAGAGAGAGGGTGGTGGAGGAGGAGGAGGGTGGTGGAGAGAGAGGGTGGTGGAGGAGGAGGAGGAGGAGGAGAGAGAGGGTGGTGGAGGAGGAGGAGGAGAGAGAGGGCGGTGGAGGAGGAGGGAGAGAGAGGGCGGTGGAGGAGGAGGAGAGAGAGGGCGGTGGAGGAGGAGGAGGAGAGAGAGGGTGGGTGGAGGAGGAGGAGAGAGAGGGCGGTGGAGGAGGAGGAGAGAGGGCGGTGGAGGAGGAGGGAGAGAGGGCGGTGGAGGAGGAGGAGAGAGAGGGTGGTGGAGGAGGAGGAGAGAGAGGGTGGTGGAGGAGGAGGATAGAGAGGGTGGTGGAGGAGGAGGAGAGAGAGGGTGGTGGAGGAGGAGAGAGAGAGAGGGTGGTGGAGGAGGAGAGAGAGGAGGGTGGAGGAGGAGGAGAGAGGGTGGTGGAGGAGGAGAGAGAGAGGGTGGTGGAGGAGGAGAGAGAGAGGGTGGTGGGAGGAGGAGAGAGGGAGGGTGGTGGAGGAGAGAGAGGGAGGGTGGTGGGAGGAGGAGAGAGAGGAGGGTGGTGGAGGAGGAGAGAGAGAGGGTGGTGGAGGAGGAGAGAGAGAGGGTGGTGGAGGAGGAGAGAGAGAGGGTGGTGGAGGAGGAGAGAGAGAGGGTGGTGGAGGAGGAGAGAGAGAGGGTGGTGGAGGAGGAGAGAGAGAGGGTGGTGGAGGAGGGAGAGAGAGAGGGTGGTGGAGGAGGAGAGAGGGTGGTGGAGGAGAGAGAGAGAGGGTGGTGGAGGAGAGAGAGAGAGGGTGGTGGAGGAGGGAGGAGAGGGTGGTGGAGAGAGGGTGGTGGAGGAGGAGAGAGAGGGTGGTGGAGGAGGAGAGAGAGGGTGGTGGAGGAGGAGGAGAGAGAGGGGGTGGTGGAGGAGGAGGAGGAGAGAGAGGGCGGAGGAGGAGGAGGAGAGAGAGGGCGGTGGAGGAGGAGGAGGAGAGAGAGGGCGGTGGAGGAGGAGGAGAGAGAGGGCGGTGGAGGAGGAGGAGGAGAGAGAGGGCGGTGGAGGAGGAGGAGGAGAGAGAGGGCGGTGGAGGAGGAGGAGGAGGAGGAGAGAGAGAGGGCGGTGGAGGAGGAGGAGGAGAGAGAGGGCGGTGGAGAGGAGGAGGAGGAGAGAGAGGGCGGTGGAGGAGGAGGAGGAGAGAGAGGGCGGTGGAGGAGGAGGAGAGAGAGGGGGTGGAGGAGGAGGAGAGAGAGGGCGGTGGAGGAGGAGGAGAGAGGGCGGTGGAGGAGGAGGAGAGAGAGGGCGGTGGAGGAGGAGGAGAGAGAGGGTGGTGGAGGAGGGAGGAGGATAGAGAGGGTGGTGGAGGAGGAGGATAGAGAGGGTGGTGGAGGAGGAGGATAGAGAGGGTGGTGGTGGAGGAGGAGGATAGAGAGGGTGGTGGAGGAGGAGGATAGAGAGGGGGTGGAGGAGGAGGAGGAGAGAGAGGGTGGTGGAGGAGGAGGAGAGAGAGAGTGGTGGAGGAGGAGGAGAGAGAGAGTGGTGGAGGAGGAGGAGAGAGAGTGGTGGAGGAGGAGGAGAGAGAGTGGTGGAGGAGGAGGAGAGAGAGAGTGGTGGAGGAGGAGGAGAGAGAGAGTGGTGGAGGAGGAGGAGAGAGAGAGTGGTGGAGGAGGAGGAGAGAGAGAGTGGTGGAGGAGGAGAGAGAGAGGGTGGTGGAGGAGGAGAGAGGGTGGAGGATGAGAGGCAGTATCAGCACTGTGTGACAATATAGCATCCATCCCTGTCTGTCCAAAGCAGAGTTAGACCCAGAGACTCCGCACAACACCTGCCACCAAAAGCCCGCTGACAGGCCAAGAGAGTCTATCATGTTGACTTTTATGTCAAAGGGAAGGTGACGTCAATTGCACGATGGCCGTTACTAGTATCGCTAGATAGAAACTAGCTAGTGATTTCACATCATCTACAGGGCATTCAGAAAGTATTCAGACCCCTTCCCTTTTCCCACATGTTGTTACATTACAGCCTTATTCTAATAAGGATTCAATTAAATTGTGCAAACCCACAGTTTCCTCAGCTATCCAGGTGGCTGATCTCAAACGATATTGCAGGTGAAGCCGGAAAATGTATTTAATCCATTTTAGAATACGGCTGTAACGTAAGAAATGTGGAAAAAGGAAAGGGGTCTGAATACTTCCCACATGCACTGTATCACTCAGGGCGAAGGGATCTGATATAGGCTGAAGCATAGGCTTGGTCCATCTGCATTTACCCCATTGGACAACATCCTGATTCATCTTATTCTTATTCACTCAAAAAAAGGTTGATTATTTTGGTTTCTATTACAAAGTAGGGCTATGTCATTGCCGGTCGTAACCGCATTTGTAAAACGATGCCACTCTAGCAATTGAAGGAGTAGAGAAATAAACGTGGCGGCATTGGAAAACTGGGATCACAACTGGGATCACAACTGGGATCACAACTGGGATCACAACAAAGGCCAAAACGGCTTTCAAAATACATTTGCAAAAACTGCTTTGGAAGGTGTTTTCCTGTGATGCATTAAGATTTGCTGTGCATTGACGTCATGTCAGAATACATGTTTCCCTCCCTATGACTCTTGCAACTTCAATGCGCCCGGAGGGGAATATTTCTCTGGCACAGATGAGGTAAATAGGTCAACTGTTCTTCTATGGGGCTGTCTGATTTAGTTTTAATAACAGCATTATATGGCAGAAATAGTAGCAGTGGACAGTTCCATCCTGAGAGAATGACTTGGCCAGCAGCTACCGTAGGCTACACGCCGCTGCCACAGAGATGTGCATTACAGACCTGTTAATTCCCTTCCTCTGAACATCGGAGCGTCCGCAAACAATCGTGCATGTCAGTTCAGTGCACGGTGTAAGAGAAAGTAAAATATTTTAGAAATACATTTATTTGGGAATATATTTCTTAGAACAGACATGGGTATGTTTTAGGCCAAACCAGTCCCCCCCCCCCCCCAAGATATACATTTTTATTTGAGATCTACACTGATCTGATAAGAAAAAAAGAATCCTGAATCCATATGAGGGAAGCCTGTCGTAATAACAGTTACAGGCTGACTACACCGCGGGCGTTGCAAAATATTATTCAATTATTACACCAACAAGTGTCTGCGTTGCCAAGGGCTGAAATAGAAGTCAGTTCTATTTCTGACGCAGATCCCACTGCCAGTCCCGTCTCTCCCATCTCCTCATTGGTTTATAGAAGCAAGTACACACGTGCCATCTCCTCATTGGTTATACCCACGTGGGTGATTGAAAGATGAACGAGGTCAGTGGCGGTAATGCACCTAATTTATGAAAGTTTCCAATCGCAATATAAAGTCAAGAGAAGAAAAAGCCTAGAAGGAGGAGAGATATGTAAACTAGAAACGATTCGGTTGACCGTTTTATGTGTGGATTAATTGGCAGAGTAGAGGACCTTGTGCACTTCAGGTAAAATAACTCAATGTTTATATCCCAGGACAAATTAGCTAGCAACAGCAAGCTAGCTAAAAATGACAAATTAGCTAGCAAGTGCAAGCTAGCTAGCTAAATTGCCATAAATGTTTAATGCTTATCGACTTTTAACCTGCGCGTCATGATCTCGTTTGGTGTGGGGGGACAAAATACATTTATGCACGATGGTGAACGTGCACAGCCGGTTTGGGTTCCGTGTCAGGGATGCAAACTGCTGGTGACACCTTTTTTTTTGTCACACTGACACATGCAAAAAAAATCCCTGCTAGGAGGAAAAGCAGATTTTAGCTAATTAAACAACAAAGAACATGATCTACATGATCAGTCTCTGTGTGTAAAATAAAAAGTGCTTCATGTGAACCTGACTCACAGCTAAAACAAGTAAAGAAAGCAATCTAATGGTATGTTACCTAGACTTTACTGTAAGTCTTGAGAACAAAACAATACTCTAATATTACAGTTAGCCACGAAGGCCTTTACAATAGAATGCTTGTTACCATGACAGCCTTTATATTAGAATGCTTGTTACCATGACAGCCTTTATAATAGAATGCTTGTTACCATGGCAGCATGAATCCAATGGAATGCTTGTTACCATGACAGCCTTTATAATAGAACGCTTATGACCACACACATAAATATTGCACTTGGGGAAAAAACATCTTAAAGTAGAAATAGAATGAAACAAACAGGCAATCTATTGTTGCTCTATTATAGTGGCCACTATAGTAAACATTGATCAAGTGCACAAAGGCTATATATTTGGCCTACACATTAGTACACTGTACACTTTCTGCCTGTGGACATCTGTTCTACAATGTGCCAGCAAAAGTGAGAAAGAGGGAAGTGTGTGGTGTTCCTTTCACCTCTATAGTGGCATCCAGTTTAAGCCAGGCCCAGCTCCAGCTACACTTTAACCCTGAATCTACTTGTTTATCAAGCAACACCTCATTTTCCCCTAATTCTCCCATTCTGAAAATGAACCACATACTTTAGAGGGAAAACATTTCATTTCACAGATAGTAGTTAGTTAGCTAGTGAACATTTCACACGGATTGCCAAGGTCCAGTAAGCACTAACACATTATAACTTGAGGAATGGCAAGGAGTTGTATACCAGTAAATACTATAGCGAATTGGTTAGGTTACTAACGTTAGCTGTCTGACTATTAGCAAGCAAATTTTCACATCATAAGCTCAATTATTTGATCAGATAAGTTGTCTAATGTTGCTCAACATTTCTCTGGATAGCTAACGGAGATCCAGCGAGCAAGATACTTAATAATACTTTCTCCCCTCACCTCAAACTTTCCAAATGCCAGGTGTTTTTTTTAGGATACAGTTCATGAAGTGCGCTTCATCACCCCCGTCTCCGTGATCAGGCTGCTCACCTAACGTTACCTTCATCACCCCGTCTCCGTGGTCAGGCTGCTCACCTGACGTTACCTTCACCACCCCCGTCTCCGTGATCAGGCTGCTCACCTAACGTTACCTTCATCACCCCCGTGTCCGTGGTCAGGCTGCTCACCTAACGCTACCTTCATCACCCCCGTCTCCGTGGTCAGGCTGCTCACCTAACGTTACCTTCACCACCCCCGTCTCCGTGATCAAGCTGCTCACCTAACGTTACCTTCATCACCCCCGTCTCGGTGGTCAGGCTGCTCAGCTAATGTTACCTCTGTTATCGTTTAGGGGACGCGCTGCTTTAACTAGTAAGTTGGTTGTCTCTTCTCTCTTCAGTCGAGGTGCTGCGCTGCATTCTGTTGTTATGTGAACAATTGGCTGAGCCTTGGATACAGACAGTATTGCTCCGAATGCGCATCACTCAACCTCTTACGGCCAGTAGTGATCCAAAGCCCCCCTCCCTCCCAACCTTTTCTCATCGGATCTACACGAATCGCGAAGGTCACCTATTTTGGATTCAAAACGGTGAATTTCACCTAAAGGTGACTAGTTTGCATCCCTGAACAGTGAACTTTAACCCCTGACTTTACAGTGTATATATATATATATATATATATATATATAGGGGACTCACAAAGGGCCAGGAAGGCGTGCTGCGAGGCGGTGAGCACCAGGACACGGCGTAAGACATCCTTGTTGATGATGTAGTTCTTGATGTGGTAGGTGTGGTGTTCCACGCAGAACGTCAGCAGCTCCAGGATCAGAGCCAGCAGCTGAGACGTCTGGAAGTCATCTGGGGGAGAGAGGTGGTGTTTGGGGGGGTTCATAACTATCATAAACCACTCACACACATACAGTACAGTACAGTGGCTCATATGGTGAGCGTGTGTGTGTGTGTAAGATTGGTGGTCATTCACTCACACATACAGTAGCTCATCTCAGGTGAGCGTGCCTGTATGTAGAACTTTCAGTGAATGTGTTCTCATGATAATCAGAGAACTCACACATTTACAGTGGGCCATGGTCAGGTCAAAAATAATGTCATCTTTGCACACACACGTACAGGGGATTGATGACTCACCTTTGCTGAGTTTGTCGTCTGTGGTGTTTGCCAGTAGAGGAGCAGAGAGGATGTGCATGCAGTGCTTGTAGAAGAAGCTTAGGAACTCAGTCTTCTCCGTTTTCTGCAGAAGGACCAGAGACAAACTGTGAGTTACAAACACTCCCAAGTATAAAAAAAAAAGCTTCAACAAAACACAGGAGATCTACACCAGGGGTTAGACGAGAGAGGCCTGGTCTCCGGACGAGAGGAGAGAGGTGTGAGAAGGAGCTAGACTTTCGTTGACGATGACAAGCATGTTCCCGGGTGAGGGTTGTTAGCTCAGGGTGAGAGGTGTGAGAAGGAGCTAGACTTTCGTTGACGATGACAAGCATGTTCCCGGGTGAGGGTTGTTAGCTCAGGGTGAGAGGTGTGAGAAGGAGCTAGACTTTCGTTGACGATGACAAGCATGTTCCCGGGTGAGGGTTGTTAGCTCAGGGTGAGAGGTGTAAAGAAGGGTGAGAGGTTAAGAGGTAAGAAGCTCTACTCACGTTGGCGGTAGCCAGCATGTTCTCAGGGTCCACCAGGGTGCGCAGCAGGCCCATCAGCTGCACGGCGCCGCCCAGCTCGGGGTCCGTGTCACAGATCATGTGCTCGATGATCAGGTTGATCAGCAGAATGTCCTGGGAGAGACACGGTGGGAGATACAAGAGAGACTTTAGACAGACACCATTAGCACTGCTCCCCTAGGGACAGATCTGGGATCAGCTTCCCCTCCCCCAAACCTAACATTAAACATTTGTGAGGGGAAATGCAAAACTGACCCAAGATCAGCGTCTAGAGGCAATATTACCACTAGCACTCATGCTACCTTTAAAAACACATAGGCGACTCAAAGAACGTCAGACCGGATGACGTGAAAACTTGGACTACCCTATGTTGCTTGGCAGTTTGCCTGGCTGGCTGATTTGAAGAACATGCTAGCTTAGCTACATCCAAAATTCCAAACTGAACAAATATGGCACTTTGAACATCCAAACTTCCTAGCTAAACTGTAGGTGATGTTGCTAAACATATCCTGATAGACATTAAAATGAGCCTAGCTATTGCTTTAGTTAGTCATCATGACTAGTCTTATGCAAACAGAAGGCAAAAGGTTCAACATTTTAGGCATCACTGTCTCGTTGCAAACAGTGACATCAGGTTTCGTCCTGGCATGATGAGTCGCCTATGTGAACGCAGCATCATGCACAATGGTGGCGTTCCAGGTCATTTTTATTGCAGTCAAGCTGTGCAGATTACCAAAGGATTCAAGATCACAAAGCCTGGAAAGGTGTGCTGGAAACGTCTCAGGAAACTCATTGATGGGACATAAGCCTAGAAATATTCTGAAATGCACAGCATCGCGACAGCAAAAACTAAAACCTGGAACGTCACCCCTCACAATGTTCCAACCAGTTCAGGGAACAGAACCGAAACCCGGAAAATAATGACATTTTGAGGAACGGAAACAGAACCGAAAGGGATCTCTAGTGTTCCGGAACAGTCAGTTTATTTGGTTGTTTCATATTTGTCCCATTTCGATAGTCCATAACTCTGAGGTTAGCATCTCAGATGTCCTACTAAGGGAATGCAGGGGTGTATTCATTAGACAAACCCCATAGCAAATTCAGTTCTAAATGTTTTGCAACGGACACCGTTTAAACCAAAGACAATGAGAGTTTCTATTGCACAAATTCAGGTACAGTTAAAGTTGTTTTTGTTACACCTTAGCCACATACATATAAACTCAGTTTCACAATTCCTGACATTTAATCTTAGTACAAATTCCCTGTCTTAGGTCAGTTAGGATCACCACTTTACTATAAGAATGTGAAATGTCAGAATAATAATCGAGAGAATGATTTATTTGGGCTTTTATTTCTTTCCTCACATTCCCAGTGGGTCAGAAGTTTACATACACTCAATTAGTATTTGGTAGCATTGCCTTTAAATTGTTTAACTTGGGTCAAATGTTTCGGGTAGCCTTCCACAAGCTTCCTACAATAAGTTGGATGAATTTTGGCCCAATCCTCCTGACAGAGCTGGTGTAACTGAGTCAGGTTTGTAGGCCTCCTTGCTCACACACGCTTTTTCAGTTCTGCCCACAACTTTTCTATGGGATTGAGGTCAGGGCTTTGTGATGACCACTCCAATACGTTGACTTTGTTGTCCTTAAGCCATTTTGCCTCAACTTTGGAAGTATGCTGGGGGTCATTGTCCATTTGGAAGACCCATTTGCGACCAAGCTTTAACTTCCTGACTGTGGTCTTGAGATGTTGCTTCAATATATCCACGTAATTTCTCCTCATGATGCCATCTATTTTGTGAAGTGCACCAGTCCCTCCTGCAGCAAAGCACCCCCACAACATGATGCTGACGATGACAAGCATGTTCCCGGGTGAGGGTTGCTAGCTACATAGCTAGCTACATAGCCGTCTTTGTATCAAAGATAATTGTGTAGTCTTGAGCGATTTCCTAGGTTAGCTAGCCAGCTATTGTCGTTCTTTTAACGCAACGTAACGTAATCAACACTGCTAGCTAGCCAGCTAGCCCCGAATAGCAGCACAGTAGCACAGTAGAAACTATTACACTCAACGGAACGACTTGATTAGTGTAGTGTCAACAACGCAGACACTGCCAGCTAGCCTACATAGTCAACAACGCAGCCTCTGCCAGCTAGCCTACTTCAGCAGTACTGTATCATTTTAATCATTTTAGTCAATAAGATTCTTGCTACGTAAGCTTAACTTTCTGAACACTCGAGACGTGTAGTCCACTTGTCATTCCAATCTCCTTTGCATTAGCGTAGCCTCTTGTGTAGCCTGTCAACTATGTGTCTGTCTATCCCTGTTCTCTCCTCTCTGCACAGACCATACAAACGCTCCAGCGCGCACGACCCACGTGGAGTTCCAGGTCTCCGGTAGCCTCTGGAACTGCCGATCTGCGGCCAACAAGGCAGAGTTCATCTCAGCCTATGTCTCCCTCCAGTCCCTCGACTTCTTGGCACTGACGGAAACATGGATCACCACAGACAACACTGCTACTCCTACTGCTCTCTCTTCGTCTGCCCACGTGTTCTCGCACACCCCGAGAGCTTCTGGTCAGCGGGGTGGTGGCACCGTGATCCTCATCTCTCCCAAGTGGTCATTCTCTCTTTCTCCCCTTACCCATCTGTCTATCGCCTCCTTTGAATTCCATGCTGTCACAGTTACCAGCCCTTTCAAGCTTAACATCCTTATCATTTATCGCCCTCCAGGTTCCCTCGGAGAGTTCATCAATGAGCTTGATGCCTTGATAAGCTCCTTTCCTGAGGACGGCTCACCTCTCACAGTTCTGGGCGACTTTAACCTCCCCACGTCTACCTTTGACTCATTCCTCTCTGCCTCCTTCTTTCCACTCCTCTCCTCTTTTGACCTCACCCTCTCACCTTCCCCCCTACTCACAAGGCAGGAAATACGCTCGACCTCATCTTTACTAGATGCTGTTCTTCCACTAACCTCATTGCAACTCCCCTCCAAGTCTCCGACCACTACCTTGTATCCTTTTCCCTCTCGCTCTATTCCAACACCTCCCACACTGCCCCTACTCGGATGGTATCGCGCCGTCCCAACCTTCGCTCTCTCTCCCCCGCTACTCTCTCCTCTTCCATCCTATCATCTCTTCCCTCTGCTCAAACCTTCTCCAACCTATCTCATGATTCTGCCTCCTCAACCC
Source organism: Oncorhynchus nerka (assembly GCF_034236695.1). NCBI lineage: Eukaryota > Metazoa > Chordata > Actinopteri > Salmoniformes > Salmonidae > Oncorhynchus > Oncorhynchus nerka. Next base: position 13,917,406 of record NC_088419.1, on the reverse strand, counting down.
TCCTCTCCTCCCTTTCTGCATCCTTTGACTCTCTATGTCCCCTATCCTCCAGGCCGGCTCGGTCCTCCCCTCCCGCTCCGTGGCTCGACGACTCATTGCGAGCTCACAGAACAGGGCTCCGGGCAGCCGAGCGGAAATGGAGGAAAACTCGCCTCCCTGCGGACCTGACATCCTTTCACTCCCTCCTCTCTACATTTTCCTCTTCTCTCTCTGCTGCTAAAGCCACTTTCTACCACTCTAAATTCCAAGCATCTGCCTCTAACCCTAGGAAGCTCTTTGCAACCTTCTCCTCCCTCCTGAATCCTCCTCCCCCCTCCTCCTCTCTGCAGATGACTTCGTCAACCATTTTGAAAAGAAGGTCGACGACATCCGATCCTCGTTTGCTAAGTCAAACGACACCGCTGGTTCTGCTCACACTGCCCTACCCTGTGCTCTGACCTCTTTCTCCCCTCTCTCTCCAGATGAAATCTCGCGTCTTGTGACGGCCGGCCGCCCAACAACCTGCCCGCTTGACCCTATCCCCTCCTCTCTTCTCCAGACCATTTCCGGAGACCTTCTCCCTTACCTCACCTCGCTCATCAACTCATCCCTGACCGCTGGCTACGTCCCTTCCGTCTTCAAGAGAGCGAGAGTTGCACCCCTTCTGAAAAAACCTACACTCGATCCCTCCGATGTCAACTACAGACCAGTATCCCTTCTTTCTTTTCTCTCCAAAACTCTTGAACGTGCCGTCCTTGGCCAGCTCTCCCGCTATCTCTCTCAGAATGACCTTCTTGATCCAAATCAGTCAGGTTTCAAGACTAGTCATTCAACTGAGACTGCTCTTCTCTGTATCACGGAGGCGCTCCGCACTGCTAAAGCTAACTCTCTCTCCTCTGCTCTCATCCTTCTAGACCTATCGGCTACCTTCGATACTGTGAACCATCAGATCCTCCTCTCCACCCTCTCCGAGTTGGGCATCTCCGGCGCGGCCCACGCTTGGATTGCGTCCTACCTGACAGGTCGCTCCTACCAGGTGGCGTGGCGAGAACCGTCTCCACACCACGTGCTCTCACCACTGGTGTCCCCCAGGGCTCTGTTCTAGGCCCTCTCCTATTCTCGCTATACACCAAGTCACTTGGCTCTGTCATAACCTCACATGGTCTCTCCTATCATTGCTATGCAGACGACACACAATTAATCTTCTCCTTTCCCCCTTCTGATGACCAGGTGGCGAATCGCATCTCTGCATGTCTGGCAGACATATCAGTGTGGATGACGGATCACCACCTCAAGCTGAACCTCGGCAAGACGGAGCTGCTCTTCCTCCCGGGAAGGACTGCCCGTTCCATGATCTCGCCATCACGGTTGACAACTCCATTGTGTCCTCCTCCCAGAGCGCTAAGAACCTTGGCGTGATCCTGGACAACACCCTGTCGTTCTCAACTAACATCAAGGCGGTGGCCCGTTCCTGTAGGTTCATGCTCTACAACATCCGCAGAGTACGACCCTGCCTCACACAGGAAGCGGCGCAGGTCCTAATCCAGGCACTTGTCATCTCCCGTCTGGATTACTGCAACTCGCTGTTGGCTGGGCTCCCTGCCTGTGCCATTAAACCCCTACAACTCATCCAGAACGCCGCAGCCCGTCTGGTGTTCAACCTTCCCAAGTTCTCTCACGTCACCCCGCTCCTCCGCTCCCTCCACTGGCTTCCAGTTGAAGCTCGCATCCGCTACAAGACCATGGTGCTTGCCTACGGAGCTGTGAGGGGAACGGCACCTCAGTACCTCCAGGCTCTGATCAGGCCCTACACCCAAACAAGGGCACTGCGTTCATCCACCTCTGGCCTGCTCGCCTCCCTACCACTGAGGAAGTACAGTTCCCGCTCAGCCCAGTCAAAACTGTTCGCTGCTCTGGCCCCCCAATGGTGGAACAAACTCCCTCACGACGCCAGGACAGCGGAGTCAATCACCACCTTCCAGAGACACCTGAAACCCCACCTCTTTAAGGAATACCTAGGATAGGATGAAGTAATCCCTCTCACCCCCCCCTAAAAGATTTAGATGCACTACTGTTCCACTGGATGTCATAAGGTGAATGCACCAATTTGTAAGTCGCTCTGGATAAGAGCGTCTGCTAAATGACTTAAATGTAAATGTAAAATGCTGCCACCCCCGTGCTGCACGGTTGGGATGGTGTTCTTTGGCTTGCAAGCACCCCTTTTCCCCCAAACATAACTATGGTCATTATAGCAAAACAGTTCTATTTTTGTTTCATCAGACCAGAGGACATTTCTCCAAAAAGTAAGATATTTGTACCCATGTGCAGTTTCAAACCTTAGTCTGGCTTTTCGTGGCAGTTTTGGAGCAGTGGCTTCCTTGCTGAACGGCTTTTCAGGTTATGTTGATATAGGACTCGTTTTACTGTGGATATAGATACTTTTGTACCCGTTTCCTACAGCATCTTCCCAAGGTCCTTTGCTGTTGTTCTGAGATTGATTTGCACTTTTCGCACCAAAGTACATTCATCTCTAGGAGACAGAACACATCTCCTTCCTGAGCGGTATGACTGCTGTGTGGTCCCATGGTGTTTATACTTGCGTACTATTGTTTGTTCAGATGAAGGTGGTACCTTCAGGCATTTGGAAATTGCTCCCAAGGATGAACAAGACATGTGGAGGTCTATAATTTATTTTCTGAGGTCTTGGCTGATTTCTTTTGATTTTCCCATGATGTCAAGCAAAGAGGCACTGAGTTTGAAGGTAGGCCTTGAACTACATCCACAGGTACACCTCCAATTGACTCAAATGATGTCGATTAGCCTATCAGAAGCTTCTAAAGCTATGACATAATTTTCTGGAATTTTCCAAGCTGTTTAAAGGCACAGTCAACCTAGTGTAATGTAAACTTCTGACCCACTAGAATTGTGATACAGTGAATTATAAGTGAAATAATCTGTCTGTCAACAATAGTTGGAAAATTACTTGTGTCATGCACAAAGTCGATGTCCCAACCGACTTGCCAAAACTATAGTTTGTTCATTTTTATTTCACCTTTATTTAACCAGGTAGGCTAGTTGAGAACAAGTTCTCATTTACAACTGCGACCTGGCCAAGATAAAGCATAGCAGTGTGAACAGACAACACAGTTACACATGGAGTAAACAATAAACAAGTCAAAAACACAGTAGACAAAAAAAGAGTCTATATACATTGTGTGCAAAAGGCATGAGGTAGGCGAATAATTAAAATTTTGCAGATTAACACTGGAGTGATAAATGATCAGATGGTCATGTGCAGGTAGAGATACTGGTGTGCAAAAGAGCAGAAAAGTAAATAAATAAAAACAGTATGGGGATGAGGTAGATAAATTGGGTGGGCTATTTACCGATGGACTATGTACAGCTGCAGCGATCGGTTAGCTGCTCAGATAGCAGATGTTTGAAGTTGGTGAGGGAGATAAAAGTCTCCAACTTCAGCGATTTTTGCAATTCGTTCCAGTCACAGGCAGCAGAGAACTGGAAGGAAAGGCGGCCAAATGAGGTGTTGGCTTTAGGGATGATCAGTGAGATACACTTGCTGGAGCGCGTGCTACGGGTGGGCGTTGCCATCGTGACCAGTGAACTGAGATAAGGCGGATCTTTACCTAGCATGGACTTGTAGATGACCTGGAGCCAGTGGGTCTGGCAACAAATATGTAGCGAGGGCCAGCCGACTAGAGCATACAGGTCGCAGTGGTGGGTGGTATAAGGTGCTTTAGTAACAAAACGGATGGCACTGTGATAAACTGCATCCAGTTTGCTGAGTAGAGTATTGGAAGCTATTTTGTAGAGGACATCGCCGAAGTCGAGGATCATTAGGATAGTCAGTTTTACTAGGGGAAGTTTGGCGGCGTGAGTGAAGGAGGCTTTGTTGCGGAATAGAAAGCAGACTCTAGATTTGATTTTAGATTGGAGATGTTTGATATGAGTCTGGAAGGAGAGTTTACAGTCTAGCCAGACACCTAGGTACTTATAGATGTCCACATATTCTAGGTCGGAACCATCCAGGGTGGTGATGCTGGTCGGGCGTGCGGGTGCAGGCAGAGAACGGTTGAAAAGCATGCATTTAGTTTTACTTGCGTTTAAGAGCAGTTGGAGGCCACGGAAGGAGTGTTGTATGGCATTGAAGCTCGTTTGGAGGTTAGATAGCAGTGTCCAAGGAAGGGCCAGAAGTATACAGAATGGTGTCGTCTGCGTAGAGGTGGATCAGGGAATCGCCCGCAGCAAGAGCAACATCATTGATATATACAGAGAAAAGAGTCGGCCCGAGAATTGAACCCTGTGGCACCCCCATAGATACTGCCAGAGGACCGGACAACATGCCCTCCGATTTGACACATTGAACGCTGTCTGCAAAGTAGTTGGTGAACCAGGCAAGGCAGTCATTAGAAAAACCGAGGCTACCGAGTCTGCCGATAAGAATGTGGTGATTGACAGAGTCAAAAGCCTTGGCCAGGTCGATGAAGACGGCTGCACAGTACTGTCTTTTATCGATGGCGGTTATGATATCGTTTAGTACCTTGTGCGTGGCTGAGGTGCACCCGTGACCGGCTCGGAAACCAAATTGCACAGTGAAGAAGGTACGGTGGGATTCGAGACGGTCAGTGATCTGTTTGTTGACTTGGCTTTCGAAGACCTTAGGCAGGGCAGGATGGATATAGGTCTGTAACAGTTTGGGTCCAGGGTGAATCCCCCTTTGAAGAGGGGGATGACTGCGGCAGCTTTCCAATTCTTGGGGATCTCAGACGATATGAAAGAGAGGTTGAACAGGCTGGTAATAGGGGTTGCGACAATGGCGGCGGATAGTTTCAGAAATTGAGGGTCTGGATATCTGGATATCGGTAAAGGAGAAGCTGGGGAGGCTTGGGCGAGTAGCTGCGGGGGGTGGAGCTGTTGGCCGAGGTTGGAGTAGCCAGGAGGAAGGCATGGCCAGCCGTTGAGAAATGCTTGTTGAAGTTTTCGATTATCATGGATTTATCGGTGGTGACCGTGTTACCTAGCCTCAGTGCAGTGGACAGCTGAGGTGCTCTTGTTCTCCATGGACTTTACAGTGTTAACAACAAATGTGTGGAGTGGTTGAAAAACGAGTTAATGACCCCAACCTAAGTGTATGTAAACCTCCGACTTCAACTGTAGGTCCCTCCCCGCTTAATTGTGTTTTCTTATGTTTGGTTCATATTAATACACATCCCTGGTATAGGTGAGAGCTGTACTCACGTCATCGTTCTGCTGGGACTCCTGCATGACAAACTCTCGTACCATAGAGGGGTTGTACTCCACCAGATAGGAGAAGATATCGGTGGCCGCACCACGCACCTGCACATCATCCATCCCCTGATGGAACGAACACACACCACATCAGTCACAGAACACAATGGAATAGAATATTACGGAGTATAACAGAATAGACTAGAATAACAACATAAGTAGTTAGTGAAGGAAAAAAACGTGAATTTGTTCGTAATTGTTAAAGGCCGATGGCACCTTAGTACGGCTGGTCAAAAAAGATCAGGCAAATGCTTGAGCGGTATTTGATTTAGTTTGCCTGGTCAAATGGAATGCTTCCAAAAGTTATTTTACCCTCTGACCCTGACGCACAAGCTTAATTAACTGATTGTTGACTGATTGATTTTATTCCAGTGTCATACACCTATTGATGGCCAGCTCACATGGGCTTATAAGTAACACTATTATTTATTTATGTGCACAAAACACAAAACTAAAATTGCATGATCGCTAAATACTGGACAATTTAAACAATCCCCCAATCCTCTCTTCCACAAACATGTGTAAATATTGTACTATAAATTGGGCCTCCTGTATTCTACTGATGTTAACATGTTTATTCTGTTCTTCTGAGACATTTACTTTATGTTCCTATTATTATTTATTATTGTTGTTGCATTGTCCAGAAGGAACCTGCAAGTAAGCATTTCATTGGACGGTGTTTGCCATACATACAACTAATACAACTTTATAATTACACACAGACCATAATCATGGCAAGACCAGCTGCCAGTATGTCACATTTTTACAAACAATACATTTCTCCTTCTCCCCAAGACTATGAAAATCAAATCCTCAAACACTTTCAAGTATATGTTGTGTATGACCCAGGTCTGGAGTGCTGTGTGGGCTCTCACCAGTACCACCTCTAGTGCAGGGAGAATGCCCATGTTCGACAGCGTCTTGAAGAAGGATTCTCTGTTTTGAGGTTGTAACGTTTGAGAGAAGGCGCAGAACTCCTTTAGGAAGTTTACCTGTGGAGAAGAGAACTTCATGTTAGCCAATGACTACTATACAATGTGTGAGAAAGGTGGTAATAATTGTCAATTTTGTCCAAATAAACCCTTGTGCTTGATTCACATTATAAGGCCAAGCCAAGCCCTACTGGCCTGGTAATGCAACCTAGTTTTGTGGGGCCCATAGTGGGAGTCCGGCATTAGTTGCGTCTGTGCGGATGTCAGTTGGCGTACCAGTTCGTATCGCTTGTCGTCGTCTGTGGCCTCGTCTGTGAGCTGTGCAAAGAGGTCTGTCAGGAACTTCTCATCGTCCTGATCGTGACGGAAAGAAAAACAAGAGAACAAAGGATGAGGAGGAGGCATAAAGTTGTTACATGGACACAGATCTGTCCGTTCTTGAGTTTGACTCCCAAAGGCTATGGTTGGAGAGGGGTAAGCGGATCGTAGCTCTGTGCCTATGAAGGCCATTTGTATCTGAAGCTTGCATGGTCCATAGGTCTGCTGATGTTTAGCTGTCCCACCATGCAGTGTTAACCCTGGGGTTGTTTCAATAGGCACGAAACAAGAGAACGTTTTTCCAAAAAGAGGAAGTACTACCGTTCCTTGTCCAATAAGAACACTCATTTTAACTTTTAGTTGAAAAACATTTGAGCTTAACAAACCTGACTCACTGTAAGAGGAAGTTGAAAACTGTTTCCTAGATAAATTACCTTTATGAGAAGTCCTCATTAGTGATGGGAGGGGGGAAATGATTGTTACATATCGGCATATTTATTTACTTATATTGCCATATATATTTTTTCATTAATCACAATATTCTTTTTGCACTAGTGGGCAGTACTCTGTTTCCTTCTACAGCACGTTCTCATCTTTTCAAAATGGTGAGCCAACAAGTTTTCAGCACTTATTTCCATGACTGATCAAAACCTAGTTTTGGAATAGCTCTCGCTTATCCCACTGCAGCAGACATATAGTGAGCAATATGTTTGGAACATTTAAAATAGCAGAATTGAAATACGTTTAGAATTGTAATATACTGAACAAAAATATTTTTAAAAAACGCAACATGCAAAAATGTCTAAGATTTTTACTGAGTTCAATATAAGGAAGTTCAATATAAGGAAATCAGTCAATTGAAATAAATTCATTAGACCCTAATCTATGGATTTATCACGACTGGGAATACAGATATGCATCTGTCGGTGACAGAAAACCAGTCAGTATCTGGTGTGACCACCATTTCCCTCAAGCAGTTTGACATCTCCTTTGCATAGAGCTAATCAGGCTGTTGATTGTGGGCTGTGGAATGTTGTTCCACTCCTCTTAAATGGTTGTGCGGAGTTGCTGGATATTGGCGGGAACTGGAATGCGCTGTCATACACGCCAGTCCTGAACATCCCAAACATGCTCAATGGGTCACATGTACGGTGAGCACGCAGGAAATGGAAGAACTGGGATAATTACAACTTCAAGGAATTTTGTTCAGATCCTTGCGACATGAGGCCGTGCATTATCATGCTGAAACATGAGGTGATGGCGGCAGATGAATGGCACAACAATGGGCCTCAGGATCTCGTCACGGCATCTCTGTGCATTCAGATTGCCATCGATAAAATGTAAGTGTTTGTTGTCTGTAGCTTATGCCTGCCCACACCATAACCCCACCATGTGGCACTCTGTTCACAACGTTGACATGAGAAAACCACTCGCCCACACGACACCATACACGTGTTCTGCAGTAGTGAGGCCGGTTGGACATACTGCCAAATTCTCTAAAACGATGTTGGAGGTGGCTTATGGTAGAGAAATTAATTCAATTCTCTAGCAAAAGATCTGGTGGACATTCCTACAGTCAGCATGCCAATTGCACGCTCCCTCAAAACATCTGTGGCATTGAGTTATGACAAAACTTTAGAGTGGCCTTTTATTTTCCCTAGCACAAGGTGCGCCTGTGTAATGATTATGCTGTTTAATCAGCTTTTGATATGCCACACCTGTCAGGCTCACTAGTGTATGGACAATATCTGGGAACTTTTATTTCAACTCATAAAACATGGGTCCAACACTTTACATATTGCATTTATATTTTTGTTCAGTATACACATTGTATCAGCACCTAAGCATTTCCTAGTCACAACATTTTACCATAGTTAACAAATTAAGTTTTCTTATTGGACAAGCCCAGCTAGTCCCTCGCTGCTTCAGTCTGCTTTCTTCCCTTTGGTGCCTGATTAACACAGCCCATGTCTGTCCGTTTCCCCCCAAACAGCATAACCTGTTTACAAAACACTCTTCCGTTTCCACGGAGACTAGCGTACACAAACAAGGTGTGGAGTTGACAGTGCAACAACCATAAGGTCACTTGACCATAAAAGCAGCCAATCATTGACCATGGGTACAGCACATACAAGACAAAGTAAAAAGCACAGGCTTCCTTTATAGTGAGAACACACAGCAGTTATTTATACTAGACTTTATCTGGTGCCTCTGTAATGACACAAATGCTGACCATTTATTTTAGTTCCAAGGGGTGTGGTTAGGGCCAGGAGAATGAACCTCTGGGCTCTAGGTGTGGTTCATATAGCCTAGGTACCAGTCTCCTTACTAGCTAATCCACTTCCTGTACTCCATGTCATGTGCCAGAGACACTGGCCTTTCTGCCATCTTCAAATACGAACACTATCAATAATGAGCTTGAGATCACCATCACAGTTATCGTCCAATCACAACGATTATGCAAATATTGGAACACTCACTTTCTCTTCACAGAACATGTTGGTATCTGGTTGCTAAGCAACAGTTTGTTTGTCCAGATGAAACCAGTCTGTCAAAAGTTTGTAGCTCACAGCTCACATGCATAACGCAATTCAAACCACAAAATGCCTTAAAATACAACAACTGGTCAAGCTAACTGCTAAATGTTTATTTTTGACTTTGTTATAACTTATAATTCTATTTAAGGCTCCACATGTCATCATGGAAAATATTCAATGTTATTTCCAACAACCAATGAGCAACTCCACTGTAAATCCAGCAGATATTGAATGTTGAGATTGCCGAAAGGCCCATTTATTTGCCAATGACAAGGAGTGGAACGTTAGCGACTGGTACTCAGACTGGGGTTTATATGGCTATCATAAGAAAAACAAAACGAAAATAAAAACCAAAACACAGAAATCGCTGACATTTCACCATGCTCCCCATGTGTACACCTGCATGTGTGTGTGTAGCACCTTACTCTGGCCTATGTTGTCCTGACTGTGGCCACTTAATTCAAATCTAAATCAAATCTTATTTGTCACATCGTTGGTAAACAACAGGTGCAGACTAACAGTGAAATGCTTACTGACGGGACGACAATGCAGAGATAAAATGCTACTAATTATAGAAAAAAGTAACAAGGGAAAAAAATACAAAACATGTTTGTGTTTACTGTGCATGCTGGTGCCCTCCCCATGTCCCCACAATCTCACCTGCAGCATGCCCACGATCTCCACCTTGTTGAAGAAGATGAACGAGTGCAGCGTGGAGAGCATGTTCTCCTCGAACACTGACGGCGTGGGCAGCACCATGTCCTGGATGTACTGCACCCGGTACGTCTGGTGGATCTTGGCGCGCAACTCAGGGTCGCCGATGGGGATCACCTCCTTGAAGCGGGCAGTCTTGGTGAGGAAGTCACGGTGGCGCCGCGGCGCAGCCCCCAGCACCGGGTCATGCTCCAGGCAGCCAATCACGTCCATGATGCACTCCTCTGAGAACATAACCTCGAACAGGGCCGTGCGGTTCAGCAGGAAAATGCCCTTGACGATCTCATAGAGGTGGTGGAGGCCGTCGGCGTTCTCCAGGTCCTCGCACTGGCGAAAGAGCTCCAGGAGCTTGCGGATGTAGCCCTCGTTCTCCACAGCCAGGGCCAGTTTCTCACGGCGTAAGGGCGAGGGGAGGGAGGAGGCCACAAGTTCTGCGAGCTCCTCGAGGCGGCCCAGCTCGCAGGGTGGGAGCTCGAGCCCCGGGGAGGACATGTCGTCGAAGCGCTCCTCCTCCGACTCATCCACCAGCTCTTGGGTGATGTCCACCGACGGGTCCTTGCCCTGGACCTAGTAGAGATGGAGACACGGGAGTCAAAAATCACACGAACAAACCAATGAGTTATAACACCACAACATTAGGGACAGAACAGAGAGAAACACGAGTCAAAACACAACACATGAAGGCATTAGTTATACATGAACATGCAAGCTCTATCCTTTAAACCATACTTAGAAATGTAGAAAATTACATTCTCACATTAAGTGAGAGCTAAACATATAATTATACTTCATTATTAAGGGACTTTTGGATTCTAGCCACAAGACAATAGAGTTGAGTATGTTCCACCTTCATCTTATACGCACACACAGAGAAGAAAGGTGGGATTACCTGACAGATTTTCTCCCAGATCTCATCGCAGCCAGCCTTCTCCTGGAAGCTGAGGGCCAGGTCATAGTTCTCAGCCTCCGACCATACTATCAACGTGTCCTGATGGAAAGAGACAAAACAGCACTATTACTATCATAAATACGCTGTTAGAATAAGACAGGAAACATGACGCTAACATTCAAGTGTCTTCGTGTAGCAAGTGACTGACCTGTTGTTTCTGGTAGGCTGTGTTTGGGTTTATCTTCGACTCCAGCAGCAGGGAACCTGGGGGTGTGAAGAAACAAAGTGAGTTAGCGATAACACCAAAAACTAACATGCAGCTTTGCGCAAAGATTTAGACAGCTGAAGTGGACGCAGCTCACTGCTGCAAAAGGACGGCGGGGGGCTAAATCGGGAGTTGTGTATCTCGGCCCCTCTTTGGGTGGCTGTGGGGACAGTGTGATTATGTAACTGTAAGACCATGACATAGTGTTTCGACTGAGCTGCATTTACAACAGGGGCCTGGCTGAGATGGGGCATGATATTCCATGATCACTTCTAGCTATGTATTTGTATATTTTAGTGCACATCGTATGAGGATTCAGGGTCAGTGACTTGTGTAGGACTCAAGGGATCAATGAACCAACCACTAATTAGATATCGAGGCTCCTCTTTTGACTGTCTTCATAATAGTACACAAAAACGAGGCTACGTAGTTTGTTTACAGATAGCTAGCTAGGTGTTATCAACAACATCGTGACATTATCAGAACAAAGAGTATAGTAATCAATCAATGGTTGTGAGTATTAGTGAGAGTATAACAATACTTTTACCTGACTCACCATCGCTCTCCGCTCGCACCAGCAGAGACATGCCTTTCAGCCGCTCTACATAGCCCGAGGAGACGTGTCCGGTACCGCGGTCGTCCCATTGTCTGTCCTCGTTGAGCGTATAAACTTTGACTCGGCGGCGGGTGTCCGTCATCTTGGCAGGTGGTCGTGACCGCTTTCCCCAGCCGACTTCTGTTTACCTTGCTCCGCAACGCGCCAACTCTACCGACTGCCTAGTATGGTGGTTGTGAGGATCAACTACCGTACATCCACTTAGTCAGAAGAGTTTTAAAAAACTAGATTAACTAGCTAGTTATCACAGTTCGCTATGTGTAGCTTGCTACAGATGCTAGCTGGCAACCACAAAACTTGCCTCGCTCAGACCAAAAAGCCTACGACGCGTCCGTTCGCACTGTCTAGTAAGATCGGTTAGCTAGCTACCGACAGTCTCCTTCTGAAACTAGCTACACAAACAGTACAACCATAGACCAAATAATACGTATATAAACTAGGTTCGAATGGGAAACATTCCGTGTAATATTACAAATATACTATGTTAGAGGACTTCAGCTACAGTACACTGAGATGATTGCTATATGCTAGCTAGCTAGCTATCTACCGGAGCTAACTAGCTAGCACGTTAGCTAGCTAGTCGGCTAACTGCCTTGCTACATTCAACATCTTATGAAAACAATACATTATTATACATCGACAAATACCATACACCGGTTACATTATTGCCCGTTTACGAACCGCAACCAGTGTCATTAAATGTAGCCCGACTTTTCCGATCAGCTATACGGCTTTCTATAATACGTTAGCTGCTAGCTAGCTATTTCTTTCCCAAGTGTTCCGCCATGTTCTGGCTCCGGGCCGCGGAGAAATCCGTCTCTCTCCTCACTGGGTGTCCTTGCATTTCAAAATGAGGAAGACCATCAAGCTGTAATCGTATAACTCCCCCCAATGTTATGTTTCACATACTAACATTATTTGTCATTCATTTCCATAATATCGCTTATCTAGATAATTGTTAACTACAGCCCCTGTGACCATTCAGCCATCTTGGGTCCCTTCAGAAAGTCAGTACGGGGTTTCCAGCACAGCAACAACAGGGCAGCACAATAGTATCCAGCTGCAGCCCCGCAGTAGCCTGTCACTAAAAGCAATACTATCTCCATCTTCAGGCCGTGGTTAATCCCTAGCACATACATGTGTACTTTTTCTTTCCTCCTTTCCTAACTTTAAGGAAAGGGAGCTAGAGAAGGAGGGGAGGAAAGGGTGGTAGGGATGGAAAGGAATCTAGGAAAGGAGGTAAGGAAGCTAGGAAAGAGGAAAGGATAGGGAGTTAGAAAAGCTAGAAAGGAATCTAGGAAAGAAAATGAGTAAAGGAAAGGAAGCTAGGTAAGGAAAGGAGATAAGGAAATAGTGGAATGAGAAGTAGGGAAGGAAAGGAAGAATTTTTTTCCCACTATTGCTACTCGCTGTTCATTATCTATGCATACTCGCTTTACCCCTACCTACATGTACATATTGCCTCAATTACCTCAACTAACCTGTACCCCCGCACATTGACTCGGTACCTATATAAGCCTCGTTATTGTTGTTTTATTATGTTACTTTTTTTTTTACATTAGTTTATTGAGAAAATATTTTATCAACTCTATTTTCTGCATTGTTGGTTAAGACATCTTATGGCTGCAGGGGCAGTATTGAGTAGCTTGGATGAAAGGTGCCCAGAGTAAACAGCCTGCTCCTCAGTCCCAGTTGCTAATATATGCATATTATTAGTAGTATTGGATAGAAAACACTGAAGTTTCTAAAACTGTTTGAATGATGTCTGTGAGTATAACAGAACTCATATGTCGGGCAAAAACCTGAGAAGAAATCCAAACAGGAAGTGAGAAATCTGAGGTTGGTGGATTTTCAACCCAGCCCCGATTGAATACACAGTGGGATATTGGTTATGTTGCACTTCCTAAGGCTTCCAGATTTACACCTTTTGAATTCAGCGCATGTGACAAATAAAATTTGATTTGATTTGGAAAAGAAAGGGAGCTAGGAAATGAGGTTGGAAAGGGAGCGAGGAAAGGAGAAAAGGAATCTAAGAAAGAAAATGAGGAGTTCACATGTATCAGGTAGGAATGAACCATGTCCAGTAGATGGCACATTTTCTCATAGAAAATTGATGCAACAATTTCCTGCTATGATGCGATCACATTTAATTGTCTTGTATCTGTAAAAACAGCTGGACATAATGATGTCACACCTAAAAAACATTTTTTAAATATTAAAAACTAGAATGTCAAATAAAAATGAAGTGGTTGAAGTGTTTACATTTAGTCAAATTGCACATGAGTATGTGTTTCATTTCTCAGGTAGCATGAACAAGCCAGTATAGATAGAATGCAAGAATTTACTCATATTTGCCATATTCTAGTAATTCTCATGTGTCAAATTTCTGCCCTGCTAGAGCTACCCCGGTCTGTAAGTGCTGTTGTTGTGAAGTGTAAACATCTAGGAGCAACAACAGCTCAGCCACGAAGTGGTAGGCCACACAACCTCACAGGACAGGACCGGCAAGTGATGAAGCATGTAGCGTGTAAAAATTCTCTGTCCTCAGTTGAAACACTCACTACCGAGTTCCAAACTGCCTCTGGAAGCAACATCAGCACAAGAACTGTTCGTCGGGAGCTTCATGAAATGGGTTTCCATGGCCAAGCAGCTGCACACAAGCCTAAGATCACCAAACACAGCAGCTGCACACAAGCCTAAGATCACCAAACACAATGCCAGGCGTCGGCTGGAGTGGTGTAAAACTCACCGCCATTGTTCTCATGACCAGTGGAAACGCGTTCTCTGGAGTGATCAATCACGCTTCACCATCTGGCAGTCCGACGGACTAATCTGGGTTTGGCAGATGCTAGGAGAACACTACCTGCCCCAATGCAAAGTGCCAACTGTAAAGTTTGGTGGAGGAGGAATAATGGTCTGGGACAGTTTTTCATGGTTCAGGCTAGACCCCTTACAATGAAGGGAAATCTTAACACTACAGCATAAAATGACATTCTAGACAATTCTGTGCTTCCAACTTTGTGGCAACAGTTTGGGGAAGGCGTTTTCCTGTTTCAGAATGACAATGCCCCCATGCACAAAGCAAGGTCCACTCAGAAATGGTTTGTTGCGATCTGTGTGGAAGAACTTGACTGACCTGCACAGAGCCCTGAACGCCGACTGCGTTCCAGGCCTATTCGCCCAACCTCACTAATACTCTTGTGGCTGAATGGAAGCAAGTCCCCGCAGCAATATTCCAACATCTAGTGGAAAGCCTTCCCAGAAGAGTTGAGGCTGTTATAGCAGCAAAGTGGGGACCAACCCCATATTAATGCCCATGATTTTGGAATGAGATGTTCGACGAGCACGTGTCCACATACTTTTGGCCATGTAGTGTATGTTGAATACATAGGCCTTATTATATGGGCTAGCCAACTAATTTTCAGCATTTCTTCAGTTAGTAGCAAAGCAGGCTACAGCCTCATGATAAGCCAATGCCAACCTAATAGTTTCTTAAGAGGAATTTATACAAAAGCCTACCTGTAGGTACTCTCTCCCGGGTGTCATCCTCAGCGTCGTCTACGGACGCTTCTCCCTCAGGGCAATTGTCATCACCTATGTGGAGATTGAGAATCACAACATTATTGCAAGTTACCTTGCTGAAGTCCTATAGCCTAATGTAACATTACTTACCAGCACGTGAGCTGTTTATGTTGGTGTGCATTGAAACAACAGGTCTTTGTCCTAGGATTTCATTCTTTCCGATAGAAAAATATCCCAATCATGCTTTTACCTCCAGGACCACTTTGAAGAAGTTCTGTTTTTTGTGTGCTCGGCAGGGTTTGAATGGCGCTGGAGGGTATAGCAGCCGTTTTACAGGCTCCTGACCAATTGTGCTATTTTATGTGTTAACTTCTTTAGTACATAATGCTTCCGCCATCGTTTCTTATGACAGAAAAGAGCTTCTGGACATCAGAACAGCGATAACTAACATCGATTTGAATGAGGATTTCTACTTCAATGAGTCGGAGGCAAAAGACATACTGCTCATTCTGGACCAGGCCCAAATCCCCGAGACTCTGAAAAAGGAAGAGGCCGGAGTGCGGGATACCTGACAAGACTACTTTGCCGGAAAAGAGGCTGCATATCGGGCAGCCTTCTGAGAATCTGGAGGCGAGCGAGTAAACTCCCACTGACATCCGTTCTTCTTGCTAACGTGCAATCATTGGAAAATAAAATTGATGACCTACAATTAAAATGATCCTGCCAACGGGACATTAAAAACTGTAACATCTTATGTTTCACCGAGACGTGGCTGAACGAAGACACAGACAATATAGAGCTAGCGGGATTTTCCATGCACTGGCAAAACAGAGACTCTACCTCTGGTAAGACGAGGGGTGGAGGGGTGTGGCTATTTGTCAATAACAGCTGGTGGGCAATGTCTTATATTAAAGAAGTCTCAAGGTATTGCTCGCCTGAGGTAGAGTACCTTATGATAAGCTGTAGACCACACTATCTACCAAGAGAGATCTCATCTGTATTATTTGTAGCCGTCTATTTACCACCACAGAACGAAGCTGGCACTAAGACCGCTCTCAACCAACTCTATACGGCCATAAGAAGAAAATGCTCACCCAAAAGCTGTGCTCCTAATGGCCGGGACTTTAATGCAGGCAAACTTAAATCAGTTTTATATTTTTTTACCAGCATGTCACATGTGCAACCAGGGGGGGGGGGGGGGGATCCTAGACCACCTTTACTCCACACACAGATATGCATACAAAGCTCTCCCTCACCCCCATTTGGCAAATCTGACCATATTTCTATCCTTCTGATTCCTGCATACAAGCAAAAACTAAAGCAGGAAGTACCAGTGACTCGCTCAGTATGGAAGTCGTCAGATGATGCGGATGCTACACTACAGGACTGTCTTACTAGCACAGACTGGAATATGTTCCGGGATTCATCTAATGACATACACCACCTCAGTCATCGGCTTTATCAATAAGTGCATCTATGACGTCGTCCCCACAGTGACTGCACGTACATATCCCAACCAGAAGCCATGGATTACAGGCAACATCCCAAACCATCAAACAAGCAAAGCGTAAATACAAGAATAAGATTGAATCCTACTACTCCTGCTCTGACGCTCGTCAGATGTGGCAGGGCTTGAAATTTATTACGGACTACAAAGGGAAACACAGACGTGAGTTGCCCAGTGACGCGAGCCTACCAGATGAGCTGAATGCCTTTTATGCTCGCTTCTAGGCAAGCAACACTGAAGCATGCACGAGAGCACCAGCTGCTCTGGATGACTGTGTGATAAACGCTGTTGGTTGCTGATGTGAACAAAACCTTTAAACAGGTCAACATTCACAATGCCGCTGGGCCAGACAGATTACCAGGATGTGTACTCAAAGCATGAGCGGACCAACTGTCAAGTGTCTTCACTAACATTTTCAACCTCTCCCTGACCGAGTCTGTAATACCTACAGGTTTCAAGCAGACCACCATAATCCCCGTGCCCAAGGAAGCAAAGGTAACCTGCCTAAATGATTACCACCCTGTGGTACTCACATCAGTAGCCATGAAGTGCTTTGAAAGGCTGGTCATGGCTCACATCAGCAACATCCTCCCGGACACCCTAGACCCACTCCAATTCGCATACTGCCCCAACAGATCCACAGATGACGCAATCTCAATCACACTCCACACTGACCTTTCTCACCTGGACAAAAGGAACACCTATGTGAGAATGCTGTTCATTGACTACATACAGCTCAGCGTTCAACGCCATAGTGCCCACAAAGCTTATCACTAAGCTAAGGACTCTGGGACTAAGCACCTCCCTCTGCAACTGGATCCTGGACTTACTGGCGGGCCGCCCCCCAGGTGGTAAGAGTAGGCAACAACACGTCTTCCACGCTGATCCTTAACACTGGGGCCCCTCAGGGATGTGTACTTAGTCCCCTCCTGTATTCCCTGCTCACCCACAACTGCGTGGCCAAACATGACTCTAACACCATCATTAAGTTTGCTGACAACACAACAGTGGTAGGCCTGATCACCGACAACGATGAGACGGCCTATAGGGAGGTCAGAGAACTGGCAGTGTGGTGCCAGGACAACAACCTCTCTCTCTCAATGTCAGCAAAACAAAGGAGCTTATTGTGGACTACAGGAAACAGAGGGCCGAGCACACCCCCATCTTCATAGGCCGCGTTTTTGTTGTTGTTGCACTGTCTCTACCCACACACACGCATATTTACGCTACACACATACACTGCTGCCTAGCAACTTTTACCCCTACTTACATGTACACCTGCACATTGACTTGGTACCGGTACTCCTTGTAGATAGCCTTGTTATTGTTATTTTACTATTTTTTTTTTTTTATTAGCACATTTTTCTCACTTTTTAACTCAGCATTGTTAGCTCATAAGTAAGCATTTCACAGTAAAGTCTACACCTATTGTATTTGGTGCATGTGACAAATACATTTAACTTGTTGCTCTGTCCTGCAAGCATACGCTATATTAGAATGAATGAAATGCGGACTGGTGATTTATAGTTACGTGATATTACATGCCCCACGTACCTTCAAAACGAGTCAGCATTAATCACTTATTCGAAAATCACTGTTTCTATCATTTGTTCGCAATAAAGTTTTACCAAAATATAAATCCACCACTGTTGAAAGGATAAAAACGTTCCTTTTTAGAAAATGTCTCTATATATTCCTTTTCCGTTACACGTCACATTTGCGACATTGCTTTTGTTAAATAAACCTGAGTCAATGGAAACCGGCCTAGTTTTAGTGGCAGGCTTCCTCTGTTGGGCTGCAGCTGGGTGCATATCGAGCAGCCCGCCACATTTTAAAGCAACAGTACACAGGTTTCAAAACGTAAGGCAAGAGCCTCTCAGCATCACTTGGTGCAAAATATGAAGATATATGCAGCTAATGACAAGGAATCATAACTACTACACGTGCACAGTAATATTCAATTATTTGGAAGAATCTTTTCAGATTCAGGTCTCCCTAGAGAATGTCATGTTTCATCCTCTGGTAATTTACCAAATGTTTCTATCTAAACAATTCAATCCATTTGTGAATCTTCATTACACCAAAGATGAGCTATATATTGATCATCTTTACATAAAGATTTGCCTCTTCCGCTCTGCCTGTTCACATCTTCTCTGTATAAAAGCATAGATGCAGTCTGTACCATAAGCAGTATATGGATATGCTTTCAGTAAAAAAAGACACTCCAAATCAAATCTGAAAACAATAGTTAATTTCCTGTATTCAGAGAAAATAACAAAATGAACATGAAATCAGATGTCAGGCAAATACATTTACAAAAACAGACAGGTTTAAAATGAGAATGACAGTAAGAGGTGCAAACATGGAAATTAATCTACTGACACTAATATCACACTAAATCTAAAATCAACATTTTAATTTTTTTTTTTTTAATGAACAAATCACACCCTTAGTGGCATGTTATAATTCAATTCTCCCTTAAAATGTATAAAAACAAAGCAAATAGTCACTCATATCCATCTTCCTTGAACAGAAAGGAAAACAATTGCTGAAAGAAAAACAGTACTGAAATAGTTGTCCTGTTTTGAGCTCGTTTTTCTTCTGTTCAATAGATCCGTCTTCACCAAGCAACTAGCCCCTCCCACAAATAGACCCAAACAAATCACAGGCTTGTCTCCCAAGCCCCACCCCCAGACCAGTCCCTGTTCGAATACCTTCAATATCGTTGTTTTCTACCTTCCTTGGAATACTCACTGATCTGGTTGGATTGGCGAAAGCAATAGGTTGATAACCTTGCTCGCATCTATCCAATCACTTCTAGATCTGTGATTCTCAAGGAAGGGAGGCTGCAATTTTTTTTTGTGTGTACTCGAACAGGGCCACTGTCCCCCTCCCTTCATACAGCCCAGTAATATCCCAGACCAATAAAACCAAAGCCCACCCCTACACCCATCTGATGAAGTTGCCCCCATGCACTGTTCCAGAATCAGGGTTTTTACCTCCTAGTGGTTTGGGTTCTGACCGTGGTAGAGCAAACTGACCCTAGATCTGTGCAATGGGGGCAACCACTTGGCTACCCCCCCTTCCTGCCTGCCTTTACTTCCCAGCTTGTTGGGCCTGACGCCGCAGGAGCACGTAAATCTTCTCCTTGATCCAGTCTTTGTTGTACGGCTGGTACGTCTGAGTGTCTGCACGGTACCTGAATGAAGAGCAGGAGGTTCGTATTCATTAGCCACCAAACAGAATAAAAACAGACAAACAGCGAGAAAATACATCAACATTTCCAACAAGAACCCCTCTTTTTTTTCCAAAACATTTTTTACATTTAACTAGGCAAGTCAGTTAAGAATTTGTTCTTATTTACAATGACGGCCTACTGCCTTGTTCAGGGGCAGAACCACAGATTTTTACTCTGGGATTCGATCCAGCAACCTTTGGGTTACTGGCCCAATGCTCTAACCACTAGGCTACCTGCTACTCCCAAAATAAGACCCAGGAGAGACATGTCATGAACATAAGATTGTTCTCCCACGACATTAAGCCTTGTGCTCAATTGGCACAGATAGGCTATTTGACCCCGGGAAATAAATTCTACCAGACCTAATTACCCGGGGGAAAACAGAAGGCAATTCTTAGTCGCGATCCAAAATGGAACCCTAGTCCCCTAAAACCTTGGCAGAGCTGTGAAATGACAGGATAGACCAGGGTGGTTTTCACTAGGAATGGAAGCAAACAAGACAAAACGATGAGGGACTACCTGAACTTGTCCAATAAGAAATCATTGTTTGTTTGTTTGTTCCCACCCCCATTGCAAAACATTTCGCTACGGTGTCAACTAACAAATACAACCATCCCTAATAATAATAGCACCTCTGGAATGCAAGGTGGATTTATTGCTAAACCATTGGGCTCTAACGGTGAGCTTGCACAGTACTACTTACACTAGACAGCTGAGGTCTGCCAAGTCATCAATGAAGTCAAACAGCTGGCTGATGTCATAGGTGATGGAGGGACTGTTGGGATTCATCCTCTTCAGGTGCTCTTCGTACATTTTACACACACCTGGATCAGGAGGGACACAGGTTGAGACAGTGATACATAGAACGAGGCTACACGTGAAAATACTTCTGAGTTCAGGACAAAACAAACCGTGCTGACCAACAGTCAAAAGCAGAATGTCACCATGTAGAATCGTCTGGATATTAACAGTAAGCGATGGCCAATGTTCTGGTCAGAGGCAATAGGACGGCCAACCACTTCTGTAACCATTCGTTGGCACAGTGTGTTCTTTAAGTGGGGCCTACACCGGGGGTCGTGTTCAGTAGAGCACACCGTAGCAAAACGTTTTGAAACTAAACATGAAAATCTGTCTTCTTATTGGACATTCGGGTAGTAGGTAGGGGTTATCCCTACTGGGAACAACCACTTCAGAGACCCAAACAGCACCACTCAGTGTCTGTAGACTGATTCTCACCTTCCATGCATTCGTTGACTGACTCGTAGTCGGCATATGTTCGCCCCTCTGGTCTCTTAGTTGGCTGGACAAGCAGAATGGTGTGTGACTGTAAAGAAGAGAAAAACACTGTTGGTTTTTTACATGTGAAAGTGTGTATTTGGCCTATACTGTAACAACCAAAACACACCAACCATGACGTTGTCTTCCACAATTGCATCAAGTAAATGTTGTTACACACTTTACCACTGCTCAAATGGTATTTTATTATACAGACAAAGTTACAATAAGAATAGAGCAGATGGAATTTGGTCTGACGAACCTCATAACAGTCCCTAACGGATCCGCTTTGCTTACTGTCTCGATAACGCATAGAGTTGCTATTCTTGTATGATACGCATCAACATCCGCGAAGTTTGCTAACATTAGTGTAAATGACTGCATTTGGCTCATTAGAAAAATGTGTATCTAGCTAGTACAGTTGCGAGCTCCTGCCAGAGCCCTGTAGCTCGGGCTAGCCAGCTAGCCACAGTTTTAGCTAACTAGCTCAGCAAGAGTCGAATGATTGGATCACATAGTTCAGATTATTTTTGCTCTTCGTACAGTGCAAAATCACACTTACCATGTTTGTGTTGGTGTCCGATTATACTTTTAAAGCTAGACTTACAGATTCCGCGTTTAAATGGCTGTTATATTGCTCTGCTAGCCCCGTGAAATGTAGCCGTATGGAAAGAAATTGCGAGAAAGGAAGTAGTGATGGTTCGTTCGGGAACGGCTCCTTTGAACTGATATTTTTTTGCTGAACGTCGGGAACCGAATCGCAGTGGTGAAAGAGCCGTACGTTTGACTCCCTGGCTTGCGTACTGCTACGATTGCTTTTGGAGCACACAAGTCATTTCTCTAAAGAGAGAAATTCCTCACTGCAGAAACAATAAATAGTGGTGAGAGCGCGTCAATCTGGTCCACGCAGATTTATTCAGTGAGTAAAAAATATATATATAAAATACTTTGCTCGGGTACAAATGTATTTGAACGCACATTCCACAATCTGACAACATTTTGCTTTACATGGTTCTAGGTCGATTTCTAAGCATTTTGAACGAAGAGCCGTTTTGGAACCAAATAGGCCAGCTCTTTTACGTGAAAGGAGCCAAGTTGGCTGCTCACCGAAAAGACTCCAAATGGCCATCACTAAAAAGTGGAGAAAATGTCTATCTATTTCAAAGTAAAAGCACCTATTCAAAATAAAAGTCTCAATTTACTACGTGATATTTATAACGCCAGTGATAGACTGGGGCCACTCTTCAAGTGTAAAAAGTAAATACAAATATTGTAATGACCTGACTAGATCATAAATGAACAATTGTCCAGACAGAGGCTTGAGTTTGCGAATTGACGGTTTATTAAACCAACTTTACACAGGCTACTGTTTGGGCCGTAGCACACGCCAAAAAGATGACAGATAACCCACAAGCCAATCGTGACCTTCTCTTGTGAAGCCCCGACGTAAGAGAGAGAGAGAACAAAAGCTGAACCTGGTCTTAACTTCCAATGCTCCACCCCCCTGCCCAACCCCCCTCCACGCCACTCCGCCAACCACCAGGATGCCCGGCATCAGAACATTCCAGGCATTCCCGTGATTGGCAGATAGCAGGTTGATTGACATGTCGAACACCGGGTACTGGTCAGTACAACACAACCACCTCCTAGCCTAACACATAACACACAGCTGTCTGTGCGGGCCGCTACACAGCACCCCCACCACAAAGTCCCTCGTCCCCGAGGGAACAAACAAAGTCTCTGAAGCGACCCGGAGGTCTCCTTTGCCTGCGTGGCCGTGATGGTCGCAGAGTGCCCCTCTGGGAACCAGGGGATGAAGGCAGGGATATGGGGGACAAGGAAGCGGGAACGGGTAATACAGTCCGTGGCTCTGGGGAACCACACGGTGACACAGGGGGGGAGACAGGGGGAGTGGGCTGTCTGGAGCCTTTTCTGCGGCACCTGAGGGTGGGTGCCTGGAGAATGTCATTGCCAGAGAGGGGAATTGTGGGGGTTCCTGGGGTTTGGGGAGAAGAGGCCCCTCTGTATGGGGCTAACCTGTCCCGGTGCAGTGCCACCTTTCTCCCCCTGGGAGGAAGCTGCACCCGGTACACAACCTCCCCTACCCTCTCCAGGACACTGCAGGGTCCCACCCAGTGACTGTCCAACTTGGGGCATCTGCCTTTTTTCCTTAGGGGCTGTAGACCCAGACCAGCTCCCCAGCCACAAAGTGCCTTCCCGGGTGTGCACGTCATAGTTCCTTTTCTGCCTCACACCTGCATTCACCAGCTGCTCTCTGGCGAAGGTGTGGGCTGTCTGCAGGCGGTCCTGGAGTCTCCGGGCATACTCCGGCCCCGGAGGAACATGAGGGCTATCCAGGGGCCGACCAAACGCCATCTCCGCAGGGGTGCGGATCTCTCTCCCCAGCATGAGGAGGGCAGGCGTGCAGGAGGTGGAGTCTTGGACGGCGGAGCGGCATGCCATGAGGACCATAGGCAGGTGCTTGTCCCAGTCACGCTGGTGTTTGGAAGAGACGATGGCCAGCTGCTGTTCAAGCGTTTTGTTGAAGCGCTCCACAAGGCCATCACTTTGAGGATGGAGAGGAGTAGTGCGGGTCTTGTGCATACCCAGCCTCTCACACATGGTGGTGAACACACGGGACTCAAAGTTTCTGCCTTGGTCGCTGTGGATGGACTCTGCAGCTCCAAACCTGCTGAACATCCCCGCTGTCAGGGCGTCGACGGTGGTCTCTGCCTCCTGGTCAGGCAGAGCATAGGCCTCGGGCCATTTTGTGAAATAGTCCATGGCCGTGAGCACCCAGCGGTTTCCACTGTCTGTGGTGGGGAACGGCCCAACTACATCCACTCCCACCCTCTCCATGGGAGCCCCCACGGGGAACTGTTGGAGCTGAGCATGAGAGCGGCCTGGGGGGCCCTTTCTCGCTGTGCAGTTGTCACAGCGGCAACAAAAGTCCTCCACATCCCTCTTGTGCTGCCCCCAGTAGAAGCCCTGACGGAGACGGCGCAGTGTTTTTGTGACCCCAAAGTGTCCAGTCCCCACCCCCATGAGTACTCTGGAGCACAGCCTCCCGCAATGCTTTTGGGACCACCACCTGCCACCTCTCCTCTCCCGTAGCTGACTCCTTCCATGCCCGCTGTAGCACGCCATCAGCCAGCCGCAGTCTCTCAAACTTCGACCACAACCTTTTGGTCGCGAGTGAGAGCGCTGTCACCTCTTCCCATGGTGGCCTCACCTGCGCCTCTACCCACTGTAGCACTGGCTGTAGGTCTGTGTCCCGTCCCTGCTGCTGCCGCCATTCAGCCACGTCGACAGTCTGCAGCTCACAGCAGACAGGCCCGCTCGCCCGACACACTGTGGCACAGACACCCTCCTCTGCCCGCAGCTCTCTCTCCCGTCCCTCTCTCCGTTCACAGTGGCGGCAGCCGTCTGCAGTACAGGGCCGACGGGACATGGCGTCGGCGTTGGAGTGGCGTGCCCCTGCCCTGTGCACCACCGTGAAGTCATACGGCTGAAGCTCCTCCAACCAGCGTGCCACCTGCCCCTCTGGCTCTCTGAAAGACATGAGCCACTGGAGAGCAGAGTGGTCAGTCCTTACAGTAAAGGGCAGACCACCCAGGTAGTACTTGAAGTGTTTGACGGAAGCCACAACAGCCAAGAGCTCCCGCCGGGTGACACAGTAGCGGCGCTCATGTTTGTCAAATGATTTGCTGAAGTACGCCACCACT
Organism: Oncorhynchus nerka; assembly: GCF_034236695.1. NCBI lineage: Eukaryota > Metazoa > Chordata > Actinopteri > Salmoniformes > Salmonidae > Oncorhynchus > Oncorhynchus nerka. The sequence goes on along the minus strand of NC_088419.1, from coordinate 13,892,582 downwards.
CTCTCCTCCTCTGGCCCCACCTGGGCCAGCACCCCACCCATGCCCACATTGCTCGCGTCTGTGTCCAGGATAAAGGGCAAGGTGAGGTCAGGGGGGGCGAGCACGGGGGCCTCGATCAGTGCACGTTTGAGGGTGTTGAACGCCTCCTCACACTCCACTGTCCAAGTGAAAGCCTTGTCCTTCGGCAGCAGGCGGTTCAGTGGAGCAGCAACCGTTGAGAAGCCCCGTACAAACCTCCTGTAGTACGAGGCCAGGCCCAGGAAGCTCTTCAGCTGACGCTGGTCGGTGGGGGTGGGCCAGTCTCTGACAGCCCCTACCTTGTCCTCCATGGTGCTGATCCCCTCCTTCCCCACTCGGTGGCCCAAGAAGGACACCTCTCTCCTCATGAAGTGGCACTTCTCGGGGTGGAGCTTCAGACCTGCGGCAGCCACCCTCTCCAGCACACGCCGTAGCGCCCCCAGGGCTGACTGGAAGGAGCTGCCATGGGCCAGGATGTCATCGAGGTATACCAGACACTGCTGTCGGGGGATGCCATCCAGCACCCTGTCCATCAAACGCTCAAAAGTAGCTGGAGCGTTGCACAGGCCAAAGCACAGGACCTTGAACTGCCAGTGTCCTCTGTTAGTGGAGAACGCAGTTTTGGCTCTGGCCTCTGGGGAGAGGGGCACCTGCAGGTAGCCACTGCGGAGGTCTAGTGAGGAGAACCAGGAGGACCCCCTAACCAGGTCCAGCGACTCATCGATACGTGGTATGGGGTATGAGTCCTTCCTGGTTACCTCATTCAGCCGCCTGTAGTCCGCACAGAACCTCAGCTTGCCCCCCTTCTTCGGAACCATGACGACTGGCGCCGCCCAGGGGCTGTCTGAGGGCTCAATGAAGTCTGCCCGCTGCATCTCCAACACAGCCTTGTCTGCCGCCTCCTGGCGTGCCAGCGGGATACGGCGGGGACGCATCTTGATGGGTCGAGCATCCCCTGTGTCGATCTCATGCTGCACCAGATGAGTCTGACCCACCTCTTCCTCACTCAACGCAAAGCTGTCTCTGAATTCAAACAGCAACTGCCACAACCGTTCCTGCTGCTCGGGGTCAAGACCAACACAGTTCCTCCCCATATCTCCCTCACTGCAGACAGTGTCCTCTCCTCTCCCATCTGGGGTAGCTGGGCTGGGGGGTGCGGCCCGGGCTCACAGAGGGCTGTGTCATGGAGGTAGCTGGGGGAATGTAACACACCGCCGTAGGTGACAGGGGGACTGGGGAAAAGTCACACACAGCTGTGGGGGGGAGGGGCGCAGCCATGATTCTCTGCTGCTTTAACTGTTGGAGTAAAGGGTTTGTTGGGTTGAGTGAATGTGACATTAGGGGGGGCCATGGTGACTTCCGTCCCTCCCTGGAAGCTCAGTGTGCCCCTATTTAGGTCTAACTGGCAGCCTGTGCTCCTAAGAAAGTCCAACCCCAGGATACAAGGGTCCTGCACAGCCGCCACCCACACAGGATGACGCACAGTCCTGCCCCTACTGTCAGAGTCATTATTCCCTTCCCTCTCATGGGTGCCAGCTCACCTGTGACTGTGCGGAGCTGCACAGTTGTAGGCTCACACTGAGTCCAACCTGGCACAATATCTGGCCTCACCAGGGTTACTGTGGACCCAGTGTCCACCAGGGCGGAGCAGGGCACCCCCTCCACAGTGACAGGGACATGACAAAAGTCCCCAACACAGGTCCGGCCCACCACAACAACAGGCTCCATCCGCTTGCCCTCGTCTGCTTCTGGGGGAAGTGGAGCCTTGCTTCCCCGTCTGTGCCGGTGGGCTCCTCCTGAAGATGATGGTGGTTGGGATAGAAAGCCAGGGGTCCGCACTACCCGGTCTATGCGGACCCCGAGCCGTTTCCCTGAGCTCTGGGGGACATGGGGCAATCTCGGCGCAGATGGCCTGGCTGGCCACAACCCCAGCAGACCCTGGGACCAGGGCGTGTGTTTCGTTCCGCCTGTAGCGACACAGCACGAATGAGTTTTGTCATTTCGGCCACCCAAGCAGGCTTTTCCGGCCCGGGCTGCTCTGCCCCCAGCTCGCACAGAGGGTGTGTCTCCCTGCACCCCCACCAAAGCCCCAGCTGAAGCCCCAGCCCACACCAGCTCCCTCTCCAAAGCCATCTCCAAGGCTGTCTGCAATGACTCAGGATGAGCCAGCTGGGTCTGTATGCGCAGCTCCGTAGGAGAGAGCGCCTGTATGAACTGGTCCCGTGCTAGCTCGCTCTGCACGGAGGGGGGCATGTGAGCATATGCCCGCCGAGAGAGGCTCTCAATGTCATTAGCTTGCACCCGTAGAGGCTCTCCAGGCTGCCTGCGTCTATTACTCAGTTCGGAGTGCAGTAGCCCGGGCTGTACACACTGTCCATAGCGCCTCCTCAGTGCTCCCACTAAAGCACCATAATCATGCCTGTCCTCGGGGCTAATCAATATCAAACAGGCCAGAGCTTCATCCGTGAGGCATAAAGCCAACTGCAGTGCCCTTTCTTCATCCGACCACTCCCTAAAATGAGCTAACAGTTCAAACTGAGCATGAAAAGCTTCCCAATCCGCCTTACCGGAATACTTCGGGGTCTTAACAGATACGGACGCAGCCGGGAACTGGGCGCCGCCATGTTTGTTTACATCCTGAGCCCCAGATTCCTCGTCACGCCGGTCCGCCCACCAGAATCCGCGCGAAATACAGTCGACGAAGCACTCATGCCCGCTTCATCCGCCATCGCTCTAACGTCCTCCCTCAAGCGGCCTCTGCGCTCCGACGCCCTGGCGATCTCCTCAGACAGAACCCCCGACGTCCATTCACACGCACCTCCTTGGCCATAATCGTCCCCTACCTCCACCTTCACTTTCGGATTCCCTCGAAGCATTTTCAATCCCCGTTCTCACCTAAGGTAGCTAGCCACATAAGTCAGCTAGCTAGCTGGCTAACTTGTATCAACGTTTTTACTTCTGACACCAATGTAATGACCTGACTAGATCATAAATGAACAATTGTCCAGACAGAGGCTTGAGTTTGCGAATTGACGGTTTATTAAACCAACTTTACACAGGCTACTGTTTGGGCCGTAGCACACGCCAAAAAGATGACAGATAACCCACAAGCCAATCGTGACCTTCTCTTGTGAAGCCCCGACGTAAGAGAGAGAGAACAAAAGCTGAACCTGGTCTTAACTTCCAATGCTCCACCCCCCTGCCCAACCCCCCTCCACGCCACTCCGCCAACCACCAGGATGCCCGGCATCAGAACATTCCAGGCATTCCCGTGATTGGCAGATAGCAGGTTGATTGACATGTCGGACCCCGCGAACACCGGGTACTGGTCAGTACAACACAACCACCTCCTAGCCTAACACATAACACACAGCTGTCTGTGCGGGTCGCTACAATATATTATGACACAAGAAGAAGGATAACATGATACAACAGATTTGTTCAGTTCAGTTTATTGATATCAACAATGACAGAAAGCACAGAGAAATGTTGCAGGTCAGATTTTGGAAGACATTTGTTCACATATGAAGTATTATATGGAAAACTTAATATCTTTCCTTTCCTCTGTACGGTGTTTGTATGACTGAAACACATTCATCCTGTGTCTCTTAAGACCGGGCGCGGTATGCCATCGCCCTCGCCCTCGCGCCCACCCTTACTCTCATGCCAGACCGTGCGGGTGGGGATGCCTGTCGTGGTGTCACGACGGCGCCGCCACACTCCCTCTGGCAAACGTCCCTGGACACAAAGTTGTTGGCGTTGCCATGGCAACCACCATACCAGAACTGAGTGCAGCTGCCAGTGGCTGAGTTGTAGTAGAAGCGGGATGTCCAGTTGGCACAGGATCCATCGTCACGTGACAGGGAGCACATATGGCCGGACTGAGCATAAGCCGGGGCAGAGTGGTCCTGCAGAGAGAGAGAGAGAGAAAGTCAGACACACGCACACACAAGAGAGACATATATACAGAAAGACAGGCAGACAGACAGTATGACATATGTATATATATTTAACCTTTATTTAATTAGGCAAGTCAGTTTAAGTACAAATTCTTATTTACAATGACGGCCTACACCGGCCAAACCCAGACGACGCTGGGCCCATTTTGCACCGCCCTATGGGACTCCCAATCACGGACGGTTGTGATACAGCCAGGATTTGAACCAGGGTGTCTGTAGTGATGCCTCTAGCACTGAGATACAGTTTCTTAGACCGCTGCGCCACTCTGGTATAATGGGTGGTAGCAGCTCTTACCGCACGTGGTTGGTTATCAGCACATCCTGCCCTTCCATGACCCTGAGCAGTAGTCACCCCATCCAGACAGCAGCCATACCTGACAACCAGACACACACACAGGTAAGATATAGAAAACAAACCAACAGGTAGCTGGTATAGACAGGCACACACAAAGACAGGTGAGACAGAAACACGGACGGCATCCATATAGGCCAAGGCTGCCCAACCCTCTTCCTGTTGGTTTTCAGTCCAACCCTCTTCCTGTTGGTTTTCAGTCCAAACCCTCTTCCTGTAGGCATTCAGTCCAACCCTCTTCCTGTACGCTTTCAGTCCAAACCTCTTCCTGTTGGTTTTCAGTCCAACCCTCTTCCTGTTGGTTTTCAGTCCAACCCTCTTCCTGTTGGTTTTCAGTCCAACCCTCTTCCTGTTGGTTTTCAGTCCAACCCTCTTCCTGTTGGTTTTCAGTCCAACCCTCTTCCTGTTGGTTTTCAGTCCAACCCTCTTCCTGTTGGTTTTCAGTCCAACCCTCTTCCTGTTGGTTTTCAGTCCAACCCTCTTCCTGTTGGTTTTCAGTCCAACCCTCTTCCTGTAGGCTTTCAGTCCAACCCTCTTCCTGTAGGCTTTCAGTCCAACCCTCTTCCTGTAGGCTTTCAGTCCAACCCTCTTCCTGGAGATCTACTGTCCTGTGGGTTTTCAGCCCAACCCTCTTCCTGGAGACCTACTGTCCTGTAGGTTTTCAGTCCAACCCTCTTCCTGGAGTCCTTACCGTCCTGTAGGTTTTCAGTCCAACACTCTTCCTGGAGATCTACTGTCCTGTAGGTTTTCAGTCCAACCCTCTTCCTGGAGATCTACTGTCCTGTAGGTTTTCAGTCCAACCCTCTTCCTGGAGATCTACTGTCCTGTGGGTTTTCAGTCCAACCCTCTTCCTGGAGATCTACTGTCCTGTGGGTTTTCAGTCCAACCCTCTTCCTGTAGACCTACTGTCCTGTATGTTTTCAGTCCAACCCTCTTCCTGGAGATCTACTGTCCTGTAGGTTTTCGATCCAACCCTAATTTAGTATATCTGATTCAGCTAGTTAACGTCTTGTTGAGCAGCTAATTAGTAGAATCAGGTGTGTTAAATTAGGGTTGGACAGAAAACCTACAGGACAGTAGATCTCCAGGATGAGGGTTGGACTGAAAACCGACAGGATGGTAGGTCTCCAAGAAGAGGGTTGGGCATCCCTAATATAGGCCATCGAGTTGAAAGTCACTAGTTGGACTGCAAGTAACATACCTTTTTGTCACAATCAACATCTTTGTACCATGTGTGTTCAACACAACGCTATCTCTATCTGAACGTTTTGTAATGTTCTGTAACGTTGTGCCGTACTGAACAGACCCAAAGTCTTACCGGGTGCGTTCACAGTCATCTGTGGGACAGCCCTCTCCTCTATGCCCACCAGCGGATGTGTGACCGTCCGGGCAGCAGCCATAGTATGACTGGGCACAGTGGGGACCAACCACAGTGGTGGAGTAAGGGTCATACACTGTGTTAGTGGCTAAAGAGAGGAAACACACATAACGTCACATGTTTACATAATATATAAAAAATAGCCTCTCCTTAATGAGAGTGGCTTACCAAGGCAAACTTCCAAAAGGACTCATTCAAGATAAAAGGAGTTGGAGCGCTCCACAAAGAAAGGCAGATATTTGGGGGGTTTTCACTCTGAGGAAGACGTTAACTTGACGTTGAAACGTCAGTCGTCTGTTTGCATCCTGTATAATGGATTAAAATCATCTCTGCCTTTTCTTTGTGGAGTGCCACAACTCCTTTTCACCTCAAATTAGCCCTTTTGGAAGTTTTTCTTTGTAAGCCCTTCTCGTGATTTTTGTCATTGATCAACCCTCCTTTCCTTTGTTTGGTGAGGTACGAAGGCCCACCTGAACTCTATATTATACTTGAAGTACATATACAAAACGTAAACACCCACCCGGGTAACAATGAGCATGTTGAGAATATTTACAACTGGGTGTTTATTTTTTGCTATCGTACATTTAGTAGTGGTAGGTATGTTTAGCTATATAGTATATTTAGTAATGTTAGGTATGTTTAATAGTAGTGGTAGGTATGTTTAGCTAGACAGTATATTTAGTAGTGGTAGGTATGTTTAGCTATACAGTATATTTAGTAGTGGTAGGTATGTTTAGCTAGACAGTATATTTAGTAGTGATAGGTATGTTTAGCTATACAGTATATTTAGTAGTGGTAGGTATGTTTAGCTAGACAGTATATTTAGTAGTGGTAGGTATGTTTAGCTATACAGTATATTTAGTAGTGGTAGGTATGTTTAGCTAGACAGTATATTTAGTAGTGGTAGGTATGTTTAGCTAGACAGTATATTTAGTAGTGGTAGGTATGTTTAGCTATACAGTATATTTAGTAGTGGTAGGTATGTTTAGCTAGACAGTATATTTAGTAGTGGTAGGTATGTTTAGCTAGACAGTATATTTAGTAGTGGTAGGTATGTTTAGCTATACAGTATATTTAGTAGTGGTAGGTATGTTTAGCTAGACAGTATATTTAGTAGTGGTAGGTATGTTTAGCTAGACAGTATATTTAGTAGTGGTAGGTATGTTTAGCTATACAGTATATTTAGTAGTGGTAGGTATGTTTAGCTAGACAGTATATTTTTTAGATATAGGCCTACCAGTTTGGCAAGTGGAACCTGTATTGTATATATGTAGCTATGATTTTATGATGGATTACAACACTGCCTAGACCGCTCAAATTCAACTCTGGAACTCAAAGCTAGTTCCTGGACTGATTCAGACCTGGGACACCAGGTGGGTACAATTAGTTATCAGGTAGAAGAGAAACCCAGCAAGATCCAGACCTCGTAGGGTCAGAGTTGGATACCTTTGGTCTAGACAGGGAGGACTGGGACATACAGTATGTACCATGAGAGAAGCGTGTTTTAGCACCACCACTACCACCACCACCACCACAGGAGGTTGGTGTCACCTTAATGTGGGAGAACTGGCTCGTGTTAATGGCTGGAGTGGAATAGGTGGAATGGTATCAAATACATGAAACCTATGGTTTTCCAGGTGTTTGATGCCATTCCAGACTTTATTATGAGCCGACCCGACCCTCAGCAGCTTCAACTGACCACCACCAATCAACTTACACCACTGTGCACACGCCCGTTACTATGACAACTAGCATAGCTATGTCAGCAAATGACTGCTGTCTGAATATGCACAAATCCCATTTGGTCACTTGTAACTTGCTGATTGGACAGTCTGTAGAAAAAAAACGGATTTGAAAAACAGAACTGTTTGGATCATTAAGGCTTGCAGGGAGAACAACTCTTCAGAGAAGTGTGTTTTAACCTGAGGATATATGGTCTCATGGTCAACTCTGATTTGTTAAAGTGAGAAATGAGTGAGAAATAAATGGTAAGCTATATCTGTCTCTACTTGAATTATCCCAAGAGAGTCTACGCACAAGGATGATTATAATTTCACACACAAACTGACACACACACCTGAAGGGTCATAAGGCACAAATCCTCTCAGAGTTCCATCATGTCCTCTTGGGTCATGGACACTTGGTACACCTACTGTATACAGAGAGAGACAAGGATGAACAGAAACACACACACACACACACACACACACACACACACGGATTGGACTCACTCTGGGCGTCATGGCAGGTCTGGGTGTTACAGTGCTCCACAGTGGGGGGTCTGACGTGGGGGGAACATCTGTCCTCCCCATGTGGGTTCTGTTCTATGTCCATACACACCACCCTTCTCTCACGCACCCCCCCACCACACTTCTTAGAGCACTATAGGGACAAGGAGAGGGACAGAGAGAGAGAGGGAGAGGACAATGAGAGAGAGCAGGATAGAAGGATAGAGAGGGACAGAGAAGAAGGGAGAGAGAGAGAGAGAGGGAGAGGACAGTGATAGAGAGCAGGATAGAGAGGGAGAGAGTGACAAAAAACAAAAAAAAGTATGGAAAGATGAGAGGATACATAAGAGTGTACTGTAGTCTGTCAAAAGTATCTCACTCTCTCATTGTTTATGTATGTTGTTTAAAGTGCTTTGTAATGTATGATTTTGACCCAATAAGAAAGAAAATCTCTCTCTCACCAGTCCGAAGTCATTGACATGCCAGCTGATGTGAGTATGGCAGGCTAGTTTGCGGCAGGCCTGGACTGTGGGTGGGCGTGCCAGACCGCTGCAGGCCTGCTCCTCAAGGCGCTCTCCTCCCGCCCCCACACAGAACACCTCCCTGGTCTGCTGGCCATCACCACAGCTCACTGAGCACTGGACGTTGGACATATCAATTAGGGAATTTAGCAGCAAAACAAAATCTGCAATCTGAAAATCATTCTGTGGCGACACTGTAGTTGGTTAGTACAGTAGTTTACAACTTGCTGGAGAGGTACAGTATATTGAACATGATTTTGCGTACCGACAGATACATCTTGTTGACAGAGAGGTTTGGGAAACACTCTCCTAATCTACCCTCTGTTAAACTGTTAACGTTGACTCTATACTGGCCATACTGGTGCCCAGTACCCAGTACTCACCACACTGTAGCTACCCAGTACTCACTATACTATAGCTACCCAGTACCCAGTACCCACCACACTGTAGCTGCCCAGTACCCAGTACCCACCACACAGTAGCTACCCAGTACCCATCACACTGTAGCTGCCCAGTACCCAGTACCCACCACACAGTAGCTAACCAGTACCCACCACACTGTAGCTACCCAGTACCCACCACACTGTAGCTACCCAGTACCTGGTACCCAGTACCCACCACACTGTAGCTACCCAGTACCCAGTACCCATCACACTGTAGCTACCCAGTACCCACCACACTGTAGCTACCCAGTACCCACCACACTGTAGCTGCCCAGTACCTGGTACCCACCACACTGTAGCTACCCAGTACCCAGTACCCACCACACTGTAGCTACCCAGTACCCACCACACTGTAGCTGCCCAGTACCCAATACCCATCACACTGTAGCTACCCAGTACCCACCACACTGTAGCTACCCAGTACCCACCACACTGTAGCTGCCCAGTACCCAGTACCCACCACACTGTAGCTACCCAGTACCCACCACACTGTAGCTACCCAGTACCTGGTACCCAGTACCCACCACACAGTAGCTACCCAGTTCCCGGTACCCAGTACCCACCACACTGTAGCTACCCAGTACCCACCACACTGTAGCTACCCAGTACCTGGTACCCAGTACCCACCACACAGTAGCTACCCAGTTCCCTGTACCCAGTACCCACCACACTGTAGCTACCCAGTACCCAGAAATCCTTCTAGTGGTGTGGGGGCTGTGCTTTGGCAAAGTGGGTGGGGTTATATCCTTCCTGTTTGGCCCTGTCCGGGGGTGTCCTCGGATGGGGCCACAGTGTCTCCTGACCCCTCCTGTCTCAGCCTCCAGTATTTATGCTGCAGTAGTTTATGTGTCGGGGGGCTAGGGTCAGTTTGTTATATCTGGAGTACTTCTCCTGTCCTATTCGGTGTCCTGTGTGAATTTAAGTGTGCTCTCTCTAATTCTCTCTTTCTCTCTTTCTTTCTCTCTCTCTCTCAGAGGACCTGAGCCCTAGGACCATGCCTCAGGACTACCTGACATGATGACTCCTTGCTGTCCCCAGTCCACCTGGCCGTGCTGCTGCTCCAGTTTCAACTGTTCTGCCTTATTATTATTGGACCATGCTGGTCATTTATGAACATTTGAACATCTTGGCCATGTTCTGTTATAATCTCCACCCGGCACAGCCAGAAGAGGACTGGCCACCCCACATAGCCTGGTTCCTCTCTAGGTTTCTTCCTAGGTTTTGGCCTTTCTAGGGAGTTTTTCCTAGCCACCGTGCTTCTACACCTGCATTGCTTGCTGTTTGGGGTTTTAGGCTGGGTTTCTGTACAGCACTTTGAGATATCAGCTGATGTACGAAGGGCTATATAAATACATTTGATTTGAAATTTGATACCCAGTATCCAGTACCCACCACACTGTAGCTACCCAGTACCCACCACACTGTAGCTGCCCAGTACCCAGTACCCCCAACACTATAGCTACCCAGTACCCAGTAACCACCACACTGTAGCTACCCAGTACCCAGTACCCAGTACCCACCACACTGTAGCTACCCAGTACCCAGTACCCACCACACTGTAGCTACCCAGTACCCAGTACCCAGTACCCCCACACTGTAGCTACCCAGTACCCACCACACTGTAGCTACCCAGTACACAGTACCAGTATCCAGTACCCACCACACTGTAGCTACCCAGTACCCAGTATCCCCCACACTGTAGCTACCCAGTACCCAGTACCCACCACACTGTAGCTACCCAGTACCCAGTACCCACCACACTGTAGCTACCCAGTACCCCCCACACTGTAACTACCCAGTACCCAGTATCCAGTACCCACCACACTGTAGCTACCCAGTACCCCCCACACTGTAGCTACCCAGTACCCACCACACTGTAGCTACCCAGTACCCAGTACCCACCACACTGTAGCTACCCAGTACCCAGTACCCACCACACTGTAGCTACCCAGTACCCAGTACCCACCACACTGTAGCTACCCAGTACCCAGTACCCACCACACTGTAGCTACCCAGTACCCAGTACCCACCACACAGTAGCTACCCAGTACCCACCACACTGTAGCTGGAAACACTGTACTCGGCACACTGCTGCTGGTTGCAGGCCTGCTGGCTGGCCGGCCTGGGTAGTCCCTGGGAGTCGCAGTAAGAGTCATCCACCACGTGGGGCGCCGTCGAGTCCTGGACCATGCACTGTACACTGCGGTGCTGTGTGCCTCCGTTGCAGGGGACTGAGCACTCGGACCAGGCGCTGTATGTGTAGGCGTACATGAGGGACTCGCGGTGGCGCAAGTTGGCGGCAGGAGCGGGAAGTGCCGGCACCACGTCACGGTCCATGCCGAGGATCTCTTCGTTGATCACCGCCTAGGTATCAGATAACACAGATTAAGACAATATGAGTGTGTGTGTGTATGTGTGTGTGCATGCGTATGTGTGTCTGTGAGTGTGTGTGTGTGTGCATGCGTATGTGTGTCTGTGAGTGTGTGTGTGTGTGTGTGTGTGTGTGTGTGTGTGTGTGTGTGTGTGTGTATGCATGGCATGTTGAACTATTAAATGTGGAATGAAAATAAGGATATAAGGTAAGTACTAATACCCTGCAGATGCCTGCGATACAGATGTCACTGCGCCCCACATAGCAGGGTGTCCCGTCCACCACGGCAGGCCTGTGTCTGTAGAAGAAGTTCTCTCCACGGGGGACGCAGTTCAGCTCACATGGGTTAGACGCTTCACAGGTAAACAGCAAACATTAGTCATTCTTCATGTATGTATAATGAGGATATGGGTAATAATCCACAGTGAAATATTACACTTTATAAGTTGCATGTCATTCCCATTGTACCTCCATGGTAAGGCAGCCAGGTGTATCGTTTACTCTGGAAGTCCATCCTATTAAACTGGGCACACTGCTCCTCGCGGATATCCCTGGAACCCACGGGACATGCCTGCATGGAACAGACAATCTCATTCTGTTGGTGTTTTCATTGGGGGGAGGTGTGTGTGTGTGTGTGTGTGTGTGTGTGTGTGTGTGTGTGTGTGTGTGTGTGTGTGTGTGTGTGTGTGTGTGTGTGTGTGTGTGTGTGTGTGTACCTGCGTATTACAGGTGCGGTAAGATTTTGAAGATCCCACGCAGTTGTTTCCTCCGTCTGTCCTGCAAATCAAAGAGGAGAGTCAGAAAGACATACAATCCTCATACACACACTCTCTCAACTCTCTATTTCTCTGTCTCTCTCTCTTTCTCTGCCTCTCTCTCTCTCCCTCTCTCACACTTTCTCAACTCTCTCTTTCTCTGTCTCTCTCTGTTCTCTCTGTTCTCTCCCTCCTCTCTCTCTCTCTGCCTCTTTTCTCTCTCTCTCTCTTTCTCTCCGCCTCACTTTTCTCTCTCTCTCTCTTTCTCAACTCTCTCTTTCTCTGTCTGTCTCTCTTTCTTTCTGTCTCTCTCTTTTCTCCATCTCTCTCTCTCTCACACACACACACTCTCTCACATTATTATTATTTTTATTTTTTACCTTGCAGTAATACATTGCCTGGTCCTCATGGCTACTCCAGTGCCACAGGGGCGGCTGCATGGCCCATAGGTTCCGTATTCCCCCCAGTAGTCATTGCTGGGCGCCGTTAGCTGGAACATAAGCACACCAAACGCCATAACCCGACAGTAAACACAGTACTCGGTAAGTATACACCAGAATAGCAAGTGGAAAACATCCTATCACCACAAACAATTACATATCATTACACAAGCCTTTTACACACCAGTATGGTAACGATATAAAATCCCCACATTCCAGCTGTTTTTGTAAACAAAATATGACTGTGTGCCTGTAATGTGTAATGACATGAGTTGTGTTGTATTATTGGTGTTTTATATACATGTTGGTGTATGGCGTAGGAGTATTAGATCATCATATGTATATCCGGTTTGTTTTTGTTGTCTTCCCTTGAGGACCTCACTGAAAATGTGCTTTGTATAACATTGATATACAGGAGCTCCAACAGTGTTGGGAAAGCAACACATTGTTTTGTTTGTTTTGGCTCTGTACTCTTTGGATTTTAAATGTTACAATGATCATGAGGTTAAAGTGCGGATAGTCAGCTTTAATTTGAGGGTATTTTCATCCATATCGGGTGAACTGTTTTAAATTACAGCACTTTTTGAACACAGTCCCCCCCATTTTAGGGGACCAAAAGTATTGGAAAAAAATCACTTATATGTGTATTTAAGTATACTGAACAAAGATATAAACCAACATGCAATAATTTCAACGATTTTACTGATTTACACCGTTCATATGAGGAAATCAGTCAATTGAAATAAATTCATTAGGCCCTAACCTATGGATTACACATGACTGGGCAGGGGCACAGCCATTGGTTGTCCAGGCCCAGCCAATCAGAGTATTTCCCCACAAAAGGGCTTTATAGACAGAAATACTCCTCAGTTTCATCAGCTCTCTGGGTGGCTGTTCTCAGACGATCCCATAAGTGAATAAGCTGGATGTGGAGGTCCTGGGTTGGCGTGGTTACACGTGGTTTGCGGTTGTGAGGCCAGCTGGACGTACTGCCAAATTCTCCAAACGACGTTGGAGGTTGGACATTCTTGCAGTCACTATGCTAATTGCACGATCTCTGAAAACTTGAGACATATGTGGCATTGTGTTGTGTGACAAAACTGCACATTTTAGAGTGGCCTTTTATTGTCCCCAGCACAAGGTGCACCTGTGTAATGATCATGCTGTTAAATCGGCTTCTTGATATGCCACACTTGTCAGGTAGATGGATTATCTTGGCAAAGGGGAAATGCTCACTAACAGGGATGTAAACAAATTTGTAAATTTGTGCACAACATTTCTGGAAAACATGGAACATTTCTGGAAAATATGGAACATTTCTGGGATCTTTTATTTCAGCACATGAAACCAACACTTTATATTTTGTATTTATATTTTTGTTCAGTATAGTTAAATGTTAAGTGTTTGTTCCCATATTCCTAGCACGCAATGATTACATCAAGCTTATGGTTTAGCTTGTGACTACAAACTTGTTGAATGCATTTGTTGTTTGTTTTGGTTGTTTTCTGGATCATTTTGTGCCAAATAGAAATTAATGGTGAATAATGTATTGTGTCATTTTGGGGTCACTTTTATTGTAAATAAGAACAGAATATGTTTCTAAACACTTCTACGTTATTGTGGATGCTACCTTGATTACATATTAGCCTTGAATTGAATTGAGAATAATGATGAGTGAGAAAGTTACAGAAGCACAAATATCAAACCTCCAAGACATGCTAACCTCTCACCATCAAATCAAATGAAGTCAAGCTTTATTTATACATCAACGCAATGTGCTTTACAGGGAATTTTTTTTTTTTAAACAATGAAAATAAAGCTGAAATAATATACTACACAAAAAACACGAGATAAAAAACAAAATAATGACAAACTGAACTAAAAAGCACCCTGAGGAAAAGCAAATCTAAAAATGTGTTTTAATATGTTCACAGTTTCAGCACCCCTCAGGTTCTCTGGCAGGCTATTCCAGAGGCTGGGGACACAGTAACTAAAGGCTGCCTCTCCATGCCTCTTGGTCCCCCTCAGGTTCTCTGGCAGGTTATTCCAGAAGCTGGGGGCATAATAACTAAAGGCTGCCTCTCCATGCCTCTTGGTCCCCCTCAGGTTCTCTGGCAGGTTATTCCAGAGGCTGGGGGCATAATAACCAAAGGCTGTCTCTCCATGCCTCTTGGTCCCCCTCAGGTTCTCTGGCAGGTTATTCCAGAGGCTGGGGGCATAATAACTAAAGGCTGTCTCTCCATGCCTCTTGGTCCCCCTCAGGTTCTCTGGCAGGTTATTCCAGAGGCCGGGGGCATAATAACTAAAGGCTGTCTCTCCATGTCTCTTGGTCCCCCTCAGGTTCTCTGGCAGGTTATTCCAGAGGCTGGGGGCGTAATAACTAAAGGCTGTCTTTCCATGTCTCTTGGTCCCCCTCAGGTTCTCTGGCAGGTTATTCCAGAGGCTGGGGGCATAATAACTAAAGGCTGTCTCTCCATGCCTCTTGGTCCCCCTCAGGTTCTCTGGCAGGCTGTTCCAGAGGCTGGGGGCATAATAACTAAAGGCTGTCTCTCCATGCCTCTTGGTCCAAGGCATTTGGATAGTTTAAAAAGGCCAGTTCCGGAGGACCTGAGGGACCTACTGGATACATAACTTAAAAAGCATGTCTAACATGTATTGGGATGCACAATCCTGGATGGATTTAAACATCAATAGAAGAATCTTAAAATGAATTCTAAAACTCACAGGCCGCCAGTGCAGAGACCTTAAAACCAGTGGTGTGTGCGCTCAGTCTGGTCTCGGTCACTACCCATGCTGCAGCATTCTGTATGTTTTACAGTTGACAAATTACTTTCTTGGATAGACCAGACAGAAAAGCATTATAATAGTCAAGCCTGCTTGTAATAAAATCATGGATGAATCTCTCTGTATCAGCCTGAGAGAGAAATGGTTGCACCTTGGCAATGTTCCTCAGGTGGTAAAAAACTATTTTGGTCACTTTCCTAATGTGTGATTTGAAATGGAGTTCAGAATCTAAAATAACACCTAGGTTTTTTAGTTGGTATTTTATCTTCATTGCCTGTGAATTAACATTTGTGGTCAGATTTTCTCTCTGTGCTTTGGCTCCAACAAAAAGTACCTTGTCTTGTTTTAGCTATAGGAAGTTGTGAGTCATCCAAGTATTTAAATCACTAATAAAGTCTAATAATTTATCCGCGGACCTAAAAATCCTCTGGTGACACAGAAATGTAAAGTTGTGTATTATCTGCTTAGCAGGGAAAATCAGTGCTGTGCTTTCTGATAACGCTGCCAAGAGGTAACACATATAAAGGGGTAACACATATAAAGGGGTAACACATATAAAGGGGTAACACATATAAAGGGAACAGTACCGAGTCCAAAATGAGACTGTTTCTATGCTGTGGTGTGTAGGAAATCTGATTGGATTTTATTTTAAATACGGTTGGCACTTAAAAAATACTTTAGCTCATTGAACACTAATTTCTCCAGAATTTTGCTTAAGAATGGAAGGTTGGAGATTGGCTGAAATTTGCTAAGAGCTGAAGAATCTAGATTACTTTTCTTCAGAAGGGGTTTCACCATAGCAGTTTTAAGTGCAGTGGGGAAAATGCCTGTAACAATAGCTTGCATTTTTCAGATATGCAATTCAAAAGAGTTTTGAAGAAGGTGGTGGGGATAGGATCGAGAAGGCAGGTAGAAGACTTTTGTGATATCACTTTCCTGAGCATGTCTGTGTCAACCAGGGAAAATAAATCCACAGTGCCTTTGCGTGCTAGGTTAGAGGACATATCATCAAACTTCTCATCAGATCTTGACTGATACCCAGCCTAATGTTGGTTATTTTATCTCTGAAATATGCCACAAACTCATCATATTTAGATGTGGAGGAAAGTTCACATAGGTTTGGAGGGGTTAGGATTTATCAGGCCATCAATGGTTGAGAAGAGCACTCTCTAATTAAACTGATTGTTAGTGATCCAAGTTAGAAAATGAGCCCGTCTGGCATTTCTAATTGCCTTGTTATATATGCCAATTTGCTCTCTCAGAATATCATAATCGACCTGTAACTTTGACTTTCTCCACTTTTGCTCTGCCTTTCTGCAACTTCTCTTTAATTGATTAGTTTCATCACTCATCCAAGAGCCTCTCCGTTTGGCTGTGGCCCTTTTCAACTTTACTGGAGCCATGGCATCAAAGGTTGCCCATATTTTGCTATTAAAGTTATCAACTAAATAATCACAAGAGGAAGGCAGAATAGGTGGTGGAGTATTGGTCAGGCACTCAATAAAATCTGTAGCAACTTCAGAGGTAAGATAGTGTTTCTGAATAATGTGTTCAGTGTTACCCTGTGCTATGGGCAACAGGGTAGTAAAACAAAATCAGAAATCAAATACAATAACAAGGGATGTCAGTATTTTTGAGGTGGGAGGGGGGGGGGTATTGGTGAGTCTGGAACTTTCTCACTCATCATTATTCCCCTATATGTTTTTTAAACCCAAGCAACACATCAAATGAAATAAGTAGCACTCACAGAAAGTGATGGTACAGCCAGTAACTGCAGAGGAACCAGGACCAGTAGGATGTTCATGTTTACCTGCAGAGGATAGGAAAAATACAAAGGTGCCTAAACATTTGCAAAAATGTCAAAAATACTATAGAATATATGATCATCATTCTATCATACCTTTTCAAGATCTCTGTAGTTCAAATCCACTCCTCTTGCTCAGAGTCCCAGAAGGATGTGCACTCGCCCAGGAAACAGGAAGCCGACTGACACTCAGTTATCAGCCCTCTTAACTTCCCAGCTCTCAGAGCTGTTAGCTATATATAGTACAGGTGTCCGGTTACAAGTAACTCCTTGCATGAAATTAACATTTTTTTAAAATTCAATTCACTTTGTTCCTTTCCACTTGGATTTCCCCCATCACTTTGGTTCATCATATTTTTTGTTGTTGCTTTTTATCAGGATACATACTGATTTTGGGGTAAATCTTTTCTTCTGTTCATTCTGGCAAACTATGATATTGAACTCTGTCTGAAGTGACATCCAGGCCAATAATGTGTTGGTATGTTATTGTGTACAGTATTTGATACATCAACCTCGTTTCACACAGACGTTGATATATTGTAAGGCGGGGCAGTGCAGGACACCGTAAAAGCAAACAATAACACAAAATGTACCTTCAATTTTACAGTGAAGAAATTACTTCTGATTTACTTTAAAAATGGTTAAAACAGTCATTACACAATAATAACTTAGGAATTACAACACTGAATTACTCTTTCTCTAGGAATCAGTCTATCAAGCACCACTAGGAAAAACAGGTAGTTAGTTACCAGTTATATTCTTTGAAGAAAGTACCAGAAGGTACCCATTATCATTTCACAACCATTCCTATAGTACCAGGTAAGAGGTAAGTATCCGTGGTATCAGTAACGTAGAATAAAGTGAACAAAGATCATTGGAAGGACAATGAAATGATCCTAGAATTCAGAACGTATATTGTGATGGGGAAATTACAACAAACGTCTATAGTGTGAAGGTGTGGGCTGATTGTCTCTAGACTTGATTCTGTCTGTTATAATAAGTTGTTCTCATATATTTGATGATAATGATTGACGACAGAGCTAATTACTGAAGGTCCAAGGACCGAGGACACACTGACGATTCACATGAATGTATACACACATAGGAATTGTATTACACCATTATGTATCAAGTATATACGGTACCCGCTGTCTTTCAGTCTAAGACTGCAACAATCTTCTGCTATGATGTGGATTGTTGTTCCCTTTTTGCTATTATTAAACCTAATTCATTCTACCATCTGCCACTCTGTCTTAGAGGCCTGAGTTTTCCTTATTACAAATATACACATCCATAAAAGCATAGAGTATAACAGTTGGAAAAGACATGGTTACACACGTCCAGAGACAACAGTTAGTTAAGTCCTTTAAATGTTTGTTTGTGGCTCAACTTCGTGTGACGTTTACCACTCCAACCGCTGAAAGTTCCTTTCGCACACCCCACAACCCCACTAAACACACACCAAGTCACTGAAATCACCTCAGGGGGTTATTTCTGAGTTATTTCAGTGTGAAAACAGAGGAAGAGCAATGCCAGGCTGGGGAAGGAATCATGCCCTGTTTCTGTGTGTTAGGGTACCATTAGTAGCAGTTCCCATGCCACGTTTTCACCAGACAGGAGAAGACAGCAGACATTACGGCTTCTCTGCTGGGGAACACACAGCCACACGGAACCCTGGAATATATACTTTAATCTAATCAGTAGGCCATTTATCCAGGGGAGAGAAAGGGGAGTGAGAGAGAGAGAGGGAGAGAGGGAGAGAGAGAGAGAGGGACTCTCAAGGAAGAAAAAGAGGGGGATTTCTCAGTCAAAAGCAGACAAGACAGAGTGCAGGAGAAAGGGACAAGACAGAGAGCAGGAGAAAGGGACAAGACAGAGTGCAGGAGAAAGGGACAAGACAGAGAGCAGGAGAAAGGGACAAGACAGAGTGCAGGAGAAAGGGACAAGACAGAGAGCAGGGAAAAGGGACAAGACAGAGTGCAGGAGAAAAGGACAGAGAAAGGGACAAGACAGAGAGCAGGAGAAAGGGACAAGACAGAGAGCAGGAGAAAGGGACAAGACAGAGAGCAGGAGAAAGGGACAAGACAGAGAGCAGGAGAAAGGGACAGAGAGAGGGACAAGACAGAGAGCAGGAGAAAGGGACAGAGAAAGGGACAAGACAGAGAGCAGGAGAAAGGGACAGAGAAAGGGACAAGACAGAGAGCAGGAGAAAGAGACAAGACAGAGAGCAGGAGAAAGGGACAACACAGAGAGCAGGAGAAAGGGACAAGACAGAGAGCAGGAGAAAGGGACAAGACAGAGAGCAGGAGAAAGGGACAGAGAGAGGGACAAGACAGAGAGCAGGAGAAAGGGACAAGACAGAGAGCAGGAGAAAGAGACAAGACAGAGAGCAGGAGAAAGGGACAACACAGAGAGCAGGAGAAAGGGACAGAGAAA
This sequence comes from Oncorhynchus nerka, assembly GCF_034236695.1. Lineage (NCBI taxonomy): Eukaryota > Metazoa > Chordata > Actinopteri > Salmoniformes > Salmonidae > Oncorhynchus > Oncorhynchus nerka. Next base: position 13,873,093 of record NC_088419.1, on the reverse strand, counting down.
GGGACAAGACAGAGAGCAGGAGAAAGGGACAAGACAGAGAGCAGGAGAAAGGGACAAGACAGAGAGCAGGAGAAAGGGACAAGACAGAGAGCAGGAGAAAGGGACAACACAGAGAGCAGACGTGGAGAATTGTCCTCCGATGACCTGAGAGCCCAAATCAAAAATAACTACAGTATGTAATGTGTAGAACTGGAGTTCTTTCTGGTCGGTCCTGAACTACTTTGGTGACCATATTTCAGGTGCTCCCAACTGGGTTAAAACGCACGGTTTCCTTCATGCTACTGCGTTAGCTGTGAACTAAAGCCTAGGCATTAGCTCAGGGAGCTAACGCTAGTCTTCAGGTCTCAAACAAGACTGTTAAACTTGCATAGGCTCAGATCTGACAGATTGCTCTTTGATTGACTCTTCGCTCAACATCACAAACAACTAATTAAAAACACTAAAAACACCATTCCACCAAGACGTCTCCCCCCTCCCGTATCTCCACATAGAGTGATACATCTCTATCCTCTCTAACCCCACCACACAGTCTCTGCTCTCTCAAGTGTCCATTTGGTTTTCCATAGAGCAGTCTGTGACAGAATCTGAATCAGTCAGTCTCTCATGGGTTGTGTTCAGTACATCGCAAAACATTCCGCAGAGCAAATGAAAATCTTCACTCTCATTGGAAACATCCAGGTAGTATCTCCCGGTTTCACTCCATTTCAAAACGTTTTCTGCCTACTGAACACCACAGTGCTCTTTTCCCCTCAGAGCTGCCTGTTGAGCTTCTGGGCTTGCCTCTCCTTGGAGTTGAAGGCGAACTTGGTGTCCTGCAGCTCCTCCATGGCATCCATGGCCTCCTGCATGTCACGGGACAATGCCTCGTACCTCTCCGCCAGCTCTCTCCGCTCCTGCCTCAGCTCCAGCACCATGCGGGTCAGCTCTGTCATATTGTGGCCGCAGTGACCCCGGAGCTGCTCCACGTCGGAGAGGAGAACCTCCATGCAGTTCATCAGCTGCTCCAGGCGCTCCGCAGACACCAGCATCCCGCCCTCCCCCATCCAGACTGAGACAAAAGGCTGAAGTGAAGAGGCTTCACAGGAAGACTAGCGATTGCTATGGAGTCAGCTAATGGGGATCCAAAGAAAGAAGAAAGAGAAATCCTAACCAGGAAACAGAATGTAGCGGTGATCAAACCAGGAAACAGAAATGTAGCAGTGATCAAACCAGGAAACAGAAATGTAGCACTGATCAAACCAGGAAACAGAAATGTAGCGGTGATCAAACCAGGAAACAGAAATGTAGCGGTAATCAGAGGTGCTGATGATCAACAAGTAAAGTGGGAAATAAATATGAGTACAGAGTTGAAGGAAAATGCTAGAAAAAACAAGAAGAAAGTAACAGAGAAAGAGAAATGGCTCCTGCTCTTATTCTCTCTGTAAAAGGTTTTAAGCTTCTTCTGGCTGAATACAGGTCTAAGGGTAATCCTCTGTGCGCTTTGTGTGCTTTGTGTGCTTTGTGTGCTTTGTGTGTGTGTGTGTGTGTGTGTGTGCGCGTGCGTGCGTGCGTGTGTGTGTGCGTGTGTGTGTAATAGAGAGTAGAGTATGTCTGCACCTGTGTGTGTTCAGCCCGCTCTCTGACGTCTGCTGCTCACTAATCCGCTTACAGCAGCTAACCTGACCTCCACCCCACAGTCAGGAAGCCTGCTTACCTCCCAATCCATCGTCCTTCCCAGCACTGAACTTGTCTGTCTGAGTCAAGGAGATCATAGATCACAGAATTCCATTATGGTGTTTAGCAGCGTAGCCGCAGGTAACCTACTTTTTGAAGTGATTTGTTTGAGTATCAGATTAAAATATCATGACTGGTTGTTTATGCCACATTAAAATGTAATACATTTTTACTGTTAAATGACACGTCTTTACTATTAGACCCATTAAAATATGTGTTCCATGCGAAAATACCCCATAGAGGCTCCTCTGAATGTCACAGTATACTTTTCCCTCTGCAGAGGTCTTGCTTTCTCTCTGGCTTCATTATGGTGATAGAAACTGTGAAGACACACAATTCATGAATGTGTAAGGCAATACAATCTATGTACAAGAACTCTAGCATGGGAATATTAAACCGAACCGAAATGACCATGATGTATGAGATGCAGATGGACAGCTGCACCATTTAATCAGCAGAGATCAGCTGCACCATGTAATCAGCAAAGATCAGCTGCACCATTTGATAAGCAGAGATCAGCTGCACCATTTGATCAGCAGAGATCAGCTGCACCATTTGATGAGCAGAGATCAGCTGCACCATTTGATCAGCAGAGATCAGCTGCACCATTTGATCAGCAGAGATCAGCTGCACCATTTGATCAGCAGAGATCAGCTGCACCATTTGATCAGCAGAGATCAGCTGCACCATTTGATCAGCAGAGATCACTTTCAACATGGGAATGTAGTAATTTTGGTTACATTAGGACAAGATATTTATGACACAAACATATTTGACCCCATACCCCACAAGGACCTGGACAAAAAGAACACCTACAGTACGTGAGAATGCTTTTTAGGAACTACAGCTCAGCGTTCAACACCATAGTGCCCTCCAAGCTCAACACTAAGCTAAGGACCTTGACTATTTACATAAACCCCCTTTATTATTTATTTATGCATCTTAATTGTTTTGCACTGACTCTATGCACACTCACTAATATCTACCCACACATACTACACTGACTCTATGCACACTCACTAATATCTACCCACACATACTACACTGACTCTATGCACACTCACGAGACTCTACCCACACATACTACACTGACTCTATGCACACTCACTAATATCTACCCACACATACTACACTGACTCTATGCACACTCACTAATATCTACCCACACATACTACACTGACTCTATGCACACTCACTAATATCTACCCACACATACTACACTGACTCTATGCACACTCACTAGACTCTACCCACACATACTACACTGACTCTATGCACACTCACTAATATCTACCCACACATACTACACTGACTCTATGCACACTCACTAGACTCTACCCACACATACTACACTGACTCTATGCACACTCACTAATATCTACCCACACATACTACACTGACTCTATGCTCGCTCACTAGACTCTACCCACACATACTACACTGACTCTATGCACACTCACTAATATCTACCCACACATACTACACTGACTCTATGCACACTCACTAATATCTACCCACACATACTACACTGGCTCTATGCACACTCACTAATATCTACCCACACATACTACACTGACTCTATGCACACTCACTAATATCTACCCACACATACTACACTGACTCTATGCACACTCACTAATATCTACCCACACATACTACACTGACTCTATGCACACTCACTAATATCTACCCACACATACTACACTGACTCTATGCACACTCACTAATATCTACCCACACATACTACACTGACTCTATGCACGCTCACTAGACCCTACCCACACATACTACACTGACTCTATGCACACTCACTAATATCTACCCACACATACTACACTGACTCTATGCACACTCACTAATATCTACCCACACATACTACACTGACTCTATGCACACTCACTAATATCTACCCACACATACTACACTGACTCTATGCACACTCACTAGACTCTACCCACACATACTACACTGACTCTATGCACACTCACTAATATCTACCCACACATACTACACTGACTCTATGCACACTCACTAATATCTACCCACACATACAACACTGACTCTATGCACACTCACTAGACTCTACCCACACATACTACACTGACTCTATGCACACTCACTAATATCTACCCACACATACTACACTGACTCTATGCACACTCACTAATATCTACCCACACATACTACACTGACTCTATGCACACTCACTAGACTCTACCCACACATACTACACTGACTCTATGCACACTCACTAGACTCTACCCACACATACTACACTGACTCTATGCACACTCACTAATATCTACCCACACATACTACACTGACTCTATGCACACTCACTAATATCTACCCACACATACTACACTGACTCTATGCACACTCACTAATATCTACCCACACATACTACACTGACTCTATGCACACTCACTAATATCTACCCACACATACTACACTGACTCTATGCACACTCACTAATATCTACCCACACATACTACACTGACTCTATGCACACTCACTAATATCTACCCACACATACTACACTGACTCTATGCACACTCACTAATATCTACCCACACATACTACACTGACTCTATGCACACTCACTAATATCTACCCACACATACTACACTGACTCTATGCACACTCACTAATATCTACCCACACATACTACACTGACTCTATGCACACTCACTAGACTCTACCCACACATACTACACTGACTCTATGCACACTCACGAGACTCTACCCACACATACTACACTGACTCTATGCACACTCACTAGACTCTACCCACACATACTACACTGACTCTATGCACGCTCACTAATATCTACCCACACATACTACACTGACTCTATGCACACTCACTAATATCTACCCACACATACTACACTGACTCTATGCACACTCACTAGACTCTACCCACACATACTACACTGACTCTATGCACACTCACTAGACTCTACCCATACATACTACACTGACTCTATGCACACTCACTAATATCTACCCACACATACTACACTGACTCTATGCACACTCACTAGACTCTACCCACACATACTACACTGGCTCTATGCACACTCACTAATATCTACCCACACATACTATACTGACTCTATGCACACTCACTAATATCTACCCACACATACTACACTGACTCTATGCACACTCACTAATATCTACCCACACATACTACACTGACTCTATGCACACTCACTAGACTCTACCCACACATACTACACTGACTCTATGCACGCTCACTAGACTCTACCCACACATACTACACTGACTCTATGCTCACTCACTAGACTCTACCCACACATACTACACTGACTCTATGCACACTCATTAGACTCTACCCACACATACTACACTGACTCTATGCACGCTCACTAGACCCTACCCACACATACTACACTGACTCTATGCACACTCACTAGACTCTACCCACACATACTACACTGACTCTATGCACACTCACTAATATCTACCCACACATACTACACTGACTCTATGCACGCTCACTAATATCTACCCACACATACTACACTGACTCTATGCACACTCACTAGACTCTACCCACACATACTACACTGACTCTATGCACGCTCACTAATATCTACCCACACATACTACACTGACTCTATGCACACTCACTAGACTCTACCCACACATACTACACTGACTCTATGCTCACTAGACTCTACCCACACATACTACACTGACTCTATGCACACTCAATAGACTCTACCCACACATACTACACTGACTCTATCCACACTCACTAGACTCTACCCACACATACTACACTGACTCTATGCACGCTCACTAATATCTACCCACACATACTACACTGACTCTATGCACGCTGACTAGACTCTAGCCACACATACTACACTGACTCTATGCACGCTCACTAATATCTACCCACACATACTACACTGACTCTATGCACACTCACTAATATCTACCCACACATACTATACTGACTCTATGCACACTCACTAATATCTACCCACACATACTACACTGACTCTATGCACGCTCACTAATATCTACCCACACATACTACACTGACTATGCACGCTCACTAATATCTACCCACACATACTACACTGACTCTATGCACGCTCACTAATATCTACCCACACATACTACACTGACTCTATGCACACTCACTAGACTCTACCCACACATACTACACTGACTCTATGGACACTCACTAGACTCTACCCACACATACTACACTGACTCTATGCACACTCACTAATATCTACCCACAAATACTACACTGACTCTATGCACGCTCACTAATATCTACCCACACATACTACACTGACTCTATGCACGCTCACTAATATCTACCCACACATACTACACTGACTCTATGCACACTCACTAATATCTACCCACACATACTACACTGACTCTATGCACACTCACTAGACTCTACCCACACATACTACACTGACTCTATGCACACTCACTAATATCTACCCACACATACTACACTGACTCTATGCACGCTCACTAATATCTACCCACACATACTACACTGACTCTATGCACGCTCACTAATATCTACCCACACATACTACACTGACTCTATGCACACTCACTAGACTCTACCCACACATACTACACTGACTCTATGGACACTCACTAGACTCTACCCACACATACTACACTGACTCTATGCACACTCACTAATATCTACCCACACATACTACACTGACTCTATGCACGCTCACTAATATCTACCCACACATACTACACTGACTCTATGCACACTCACTAATATCTACCCACACATACTACACTGACTCTATGCACACTCACTAGACTCTACCCACACATACTACACTGACTCTATGCACACTCACTAATATCTACCCACACATACTACACTGACTCTATGCACACTCACTAGACTCTACCCACACATACTACACTGACTCTATGCACACTCACTAGACTCTACCCACACATACTACACTGACTCTATGCTCACTCACTAGACTCTACCCACACATACTACACTGACTCTATGCACACTCATTAGACTCTACCCACACATACTACACTGACTCTATGCACGCTCACTAGACCCTACCCACACATACTACACTGACTCTATGCTCACTCACTAGACTCTACCCACACATACTACACTGACTCTATGCACACTCACTAGACTCTACCCACACATACTACACTGACTCTATGCACGCTCACTAATATCTACCCACACATACTACACTGACTCTATGCACACTCACTAATATCTACCCACACATACTACACTGACTATGCATACTCACTAGACTCTACCCACACATACTACACTGACTCTATGCACACTCACTAATATCTACCCACACATACTACACTGACTCTATGCACACTCACTAGACTCTACCCACACATACTACACTGACTCTATGCACACTCACTAGACTCTACCCACACATACTACACTGACTCTATGCACGCTCACTAGACTCTACCCACACATACTACACTGACTCTATGCTCACTCACTAGACTCTACCCACACATACTACACTGACTCTATGCACACTCATTAGACTCTACCCACACATACTACACTGACTCTATGCACGCTCACTAGACTCTACCCACACATACTACACTGACTCTATGCACACTCACTAGACTCTACCCACACATACTACACTGACTCTATGCACACTCACTAATATCTACCCACACATACTACACTGACTCTATGCACACTCACTAGACTCTACCCACACATACTACACTGACTCTATGCACACTCACTAATATCTACCCACACATACTACACTGACTCTATGCTCGCTCACTAGACTCTACCCACACATACTACACTGACTCTATGCACACTCACTAATATCTACCCACACATACTACACTGACTCTATGCACACTCACTAATATCTACCCACACATACTACACTGGCTCTATGCACACTCACTAATATCTACCCACACATACTACACTGACTCTATGCACACTCACTAATATCTACCCACACATACTACACTGACTCTATGCACACTCACTAATATCTACCCACACATACTACACTGACTCTATGCACACTCACTAATATCTACCCACACATACTACACTGACTCTATGCACACTCACTAATATCTACCCACACATACTACACTGACTCTATGCACGCTCACTAGACCCTACCCACACATACTACACTGACTCTATGCACACTCACTAATATCTACCCACACATACTACACTGACTCTATGCACACTCACTAATATCTACCCACACATACTACACTGACTCTATGCACACTCACTAATATCTACCCACACATACTACACTGACTCTATGCACACTCACTAGACTCTACCCACACATACTACACTGACTCTATGCACACTCACTAATATCTACCCACACATACTACACTGACTCTATGCACACTCACTAATATCTACCCACACATACAACACTGACTCTATGCACACTCACTAGACTCTACCCACACATACTACACTGACTCTATGCACACTCACTAATATCTACCCACACATACTACACTGACTCTATGCACACTCACTAATATCTACCCACACATACTACACTGACTCTATGCACACTCACTAGACTCTACCCACACATACTACACTGACTCTATGCACACTCACTAGACTCTACCCACACATACTACACTGACTCTATGCACACTCACTAATATCTACCCACACATACTACACTGACTCTATGCACACTCACTAATATCTACCCACACATACTACACTGACTCTATGCACACTCACTAATATCTACCCACACATACTACACTGACTCTATGCACACTCACTAATATCTACCCACACATACTACACTGACTCTATGCACACTCACTAATATCTACCCACACATACTACACTGACTCTATGCACACTCACTAGACTCTACCCACACATACTACACTGACTCTATGCACACTCACGAGACTCTACCACACATACTACACTGACTCTATGCACACTCACTAGACTCTACCCACACATACTACACTGACTCTATGCACGCTCACTAATATCTACCCACACATACTACACTGACTCTATGCACACTCACTAATATCTACCCACACATACTACACTGACTCTATGCACACTCACTAGACTCTACCCACACATACTACACTGACTCTATGCACACTCACTAGACTCTACCCATACATACTACACTGACTCTATGCACACTCACTAATATCTACCCACACATACTACACTGACTCTATGCACACTCACTAGACTCTACCCACACATACTACACTGGCTCTATGCACACTCACTAATATCTACCCACACATACTATACTGACTCTATGCACACTCACTAATATCTACCCACACATACTACACTGACTCTATGCACACTCACTAATATCTACCCACACATACTACACTGACTCTATGCACACTCACTAGACTCTACCCACACATACTACACTGACTCTATGCACGCTCACTAGACTCTACCCACACATACTACACTGACTCTATGCTCACTCACTAGACTCTACCCACACATACTACACTGACTCTATGCACACTCATTAGACTCTACCCACACATACTACACTGACTCTATGCACGCTCACTAGACCCTACCCACACATACTACACTGACTCTATGCACACTCACTAGACTCTACCCACACATACTACACTGACTCTATGCACACTCACTAATATCTACCCACACATACTACACTGACTCTATGCACGCTCACTAATATCTACCCACACATACTACACTGACTCTATGCACACTCACTAGACTCTACCCACACATACTACACTGACTCTATGCACGCTCACTAATATCTACCCACACATACTACACTGACTCTATGCACACTCACTAGACTCTACCCACACATACTACACTGACTCTATGCTCACTAGACTCTACCCACACATACTACACTGACTCTATGCACACTCAATAGACTCTACCCACACATACTACACTGACTCTATCCACACTCACTAGACTCTACCCACACATACTACACTGACTCTATGCACGCTCACTAATATCTACCCACACATACTACACTGACTCTATGCACGCTGACTAGACTCTAGCCACACATACTACACTGACTCTATGCACGCTCACTAATATCTACCCACACATACTACACTGACTCTATGCACACTCACTAATATCTACCCACACATACTATACTGACTCTATGCACACTCACTAATATCTACCCACACATACTACACTGACTCTATGCACGCTCACTAATATCTACCCACACATACTACACTGACTATGCACGCTCACTAATATCTACCCACACATACTACACTGACTCTATGCACGCTCACTAATATCTACCCACACATACTACACTGACTCTATGCACACTCACTAGACTCTACCCACACATACTACACTGACTCTATGGACACTCACTAGACTCTACCCACACATACTACACTGACTCTATGCACACTCACTAATATCTACCCACAAATACTACACTGACTCTATGCACGCTCACTAATATCTACCCACACATACTACACTGACTCTATGCACACTCACTAATATCTACCCACACATACTACACTGACTCTATGCACACTCACTCAGACTCTACCCACACATACTACACTGACTCTATGCACACTCACTAATATCTACCCACACATACTACACTGACTCTATGCACGCTCACTAATATCTACCCACACATACTACACTGACTCTATGCACGCTCACTAATATCTACCCACACATACTACACTGACTCTATGCACACTCACTAGACTCTACCCACACATACTACACTGACTCTATGGACACTCACTAGACTCTACCCACACATACTACACTGACTCTATGCACGCTCACTAATATCTACCCACACATACTACACTGACTCTATGCACACTCACTAGACTCTACCCACACATACTACACTGACTCTATGGACACTCACTAGACTCTACCCACACATACTACACTGACTCTATGCACACTCACTAATATCTACCCACAAATACTACACTGACTCTATGCACGCTCACTAATATCTACCCACACATACTACACTGACTCTATGCACACTCACTAATATCTACCCACACATACTACACTGACTCTATGCACACTCACTAGACTCTACCCACACATACTACACTGACTCTATGCACACTCACTAATATCTACCCACACATACTACACTGACTCTATGCACGCTCACTAATATCTACCCACACATACTACACTGACTCTATGCACGCTCACTAATATCTACCCACACATACTACACTGACTCTATGCACACTCACTAGACTCTACCCACACATACTACACTGACTCTATGGACACTCACTAGACTCTACCCACACATACTACACTGACTCTATGCACACTCACTAATATCTACCCACACATACTACACTGACTCTATGCACGCTCACTAATATCTACCCACACATACTACACTGACTCTATGCACACTCACTAATATCTACCCACACATACTACACTGACTCTATGCACACTCACTAGACTCTACCCACACATACTACACTGACTCTATGCACACTCACTAATATCTACCCACACATACTACACTGACTCTATGCACACTCACTAGACTCTACCCACACATACTACACTGACTCTATGCACACTCACTAGACTCTACCCACACATACTACACTGACTCTATGCTCACTCACTAGACTCTACCCACACATACTACACTGACTCTATGCACACTCATTAGACTCTACCCACACATACTACACTGACTCTATGCACGCTCACTAGACCCTACCCACACATACTACACTGACTCTATGCTCACTCACTAGACTCTACCCACACATACTACACTGACTCTATGCACACTCACTAGACTCTACCCACACATACTACACTGACTCTATGCACGCTCACTAATATCTACCCACACATACTACACTGACTCTATGCACACTCACTAATATCTACCCACACATACTACACTGACTATGCATACTCACTAGACTCTACCCACACATACTACACTGACTCTATGCACACTCACTAATATCTACCCACACATACTACACTGACTCTATGCACACTCACTAGACTCTACCCACACATACTACACTGACTCTATGCACACTCACTAGACTCTACCCACACATACTACACTGACTCTATGCACGCTCACTAGACTCTACCCACACATACTACACTGACTCTATGCTCACTCACTAGACTCTACCCACACATACTACACTGACTCTATGCACACTCATTAGACTCTACCCACACATACTACACTGACTCTATGCACGCTCACTAGACTCTACCCACACATACTACACTGACTCTATGCTCGCTCACTAGACTCTACCCACACATACTACACTGACTCTATGCACACTCATTAGACTCTACCCACACATACTACACTGACTCTATGCACGCTCACTAGACTCTACCCACACATACTACACTGACTCTATGCTCGCTCACTAGACTCTACCCACACATACTACACTGACTCTATGCTCACTCACTAGACTCTACCCACACATACTACACTGACTCTATGCACACTCATTAGACTCTACCCACACATACTACACTGACTCTATGCACGCTCACTAGACTCTACCCACACATACTACACTGACTCTATGCTCACTCACTAGACTCTACCTACACATACTACACTGACTATATGCACACAGCGACACACACACACTGCTGCTGTCGTGGTTGGACCTGGTCGCGCTTGACCAATGTATTTTGATTCTGTTTTACATGATAATTCCATAAGGACAAGGTAAGAGAGGAGAAACAGACAGCCACCCAGACTAGTCTGACACTTATTAACCAGGCTAGTCTGACACTTATTAACCAGGCTAGTCTGACACTTATTAACCAGGCTAGTCTGACACTTATTAACCAGGCTAGTCTGACACTTATTAACCAGGCTAGTCTGACAGTTATTAACCAGACTAGTCTGACACTTATTAACCAGGCTAGTCTGACACTTATTAACCAGGCTAGTCTGACACTTATTAACCAGGCTAGTCTGACACTTATTAACCAGGCTAGTCTGACACTTATTAACCAGACTATTCTGACACTTATTAACCAGACTAGACTGACACTTATTAACCAGACTAGTCTGACACTTATTAACCAGGCTAGAATGACACTTATTAACCAGGCTAGTCTGACACTTCTTAACCAGGCGAGACTGACACTTATTAACAAGGCAGGTCTGACACTTCTTAACCAGGCTAGACTAACACTTATTAACCTGGCTAGTCTGACACTTATTAACCAGGCTAGACTAACACTTATTAACCAGACTAGTCTGACACTTATTAACCAGGCTAGACTAACACTTATTGACCAGACTAGTCTGACACTTATTAACCAGGCTAGACTAACACTTATTAACCAGGCTAGTCTGACACTTATTAACCAGACTAGTCTGACACTTATTAACCAGACTAGTCTGACACTTATTAACCAGACTAGCCTGACACTTATTAACCAGACTAGTCTGGCACTTATTAACCAGACTAGTCTGACACTTATTAACCAGACTAGTCTGGCACTTATTAACCAGGCTAGTCTGACACTTATTAACCAGACTAGTCTGACACTTATTAACCAGACTAGTCTGACACTTCTTAACCAGGCTAGTCTGACACTTATTAACCAGGCTAGTAGACTAGTCTGACACTTATTAACCAGACTAGTCTGACACTTATTAACCAGACTAGTCTGACACTTATTAACCAGACTAGTCTGACACTTCTTAACCAGGCTAGTCTGACACTTATTAACCAGACTAGTCTGACACTTATTAACCAGGCTAGTCTGACACTTATTAACCAGACTAGTCTGACACTTATTAACCAGACTAGTCTGACACTTATTAACCAGACTAGTCTGACACTTATTAACCAGACTAGTCTGACACTTATTAACCAGACTAGTCTGACACTTATTAACCAGACTAGTCTGACACTTATTAACCAGGCTAGTCTGACACTTATTAACCAGACTAGTCTGACACTTCTTAACCAGGCTAGTCTGACACTTATTAACCAGACTAGTCTGACACTTATTAACCAGACTAGTCTGACACTTCTTAACCAGGCTAGTCTGACACTTATTAACCAGGCTAGTAGACTAGTCTGACACTTATTAACCAGACTAGTCTGACACTTATTAACCAGACTAGTCTGACACTTCTTAACCAGGCTAGTCTGATACTTATTAACCAGACTAGTCTGACACTTATTAACCAGGCTAGTCTGACACTTATTAACCAGACTAGTCTGACACTTATTAACCAGACTAGTCTGACACTTATTAACCAGACTAGTCTGACACTTATTAACCAGACTAGTCTGACACTTATTAACCAGACTAGTCTGACACTTATTAACCAGACTAGTCTGACACTTATTAACCAGGCTAGTCTGACACTTATTAACCAGACTAGTCTGACACTTCTTAACCAGGCTAGTCTGACACTTATTAACCAGGCTAGGCTGACACTTATTAACCAGACTAGTCTGGCACTTATTAACCAGGCTAGTCTGACACTTATTAACCAGACTAGTCTGACACTTATTAACCAGACTACTCTGACACTTATTTACCAGGCTAGTCTGACACTTATTAACCAGGCTAGTCTGACACTTATTAACCAGACTAGTCTGACACTTATTAACCAGACTAGTCTGACACTTATTAACCAGACTAGTCTGACACTTATTAACCAGACTAGTCTGACACTTATTTACCAGGCTAGTCTGACACTTATTAACCTGGCTAGTCTGACACTTCTTAACCAGACTAGTCTGACACTTATTAACCAGACTAGTCTGACACTTATTTACCAGGCTAGTCTGACACTTATTAACCAGACTAGTCTGACACTTCTTAACCAGGCTAGTCTGACACTTATTAACCTGGCTAGTCTGACACTTATTAACCTGGCTAGTCTGACACTTCTTAACCAGACTAGTCTGACACTTATTAACCAGGCTAGACTAACACTTATTAACCAGACTAGTCTGACACTTATTAACCTGGCTAGTCTGACACTTATTAAACAGGCTAGACTGACACTTATTAACCAGACTAGTCTGACACTTCTTAACCAGGCTAGTCTGACACTTATTAACCAGGCTAGTCTGACACTTATTAACCAGGCTAGTCTGACACTTCTTAACCAGGCTAGACTGACACTTCTTAACCAGGCTAGTCTGACACTTATTAACCAGGCTAGTCTGACACTTATTAACCAGGCAGGTCTGACACTTATTAACCAGGCTAGTCTGACACTTATTAACCAGGCTAGTCTGACACTTCTTAACCAGGCTAGACTAACACTTATTAACCTGGCTAGTCTGACACTTATTAACCAGGCTAGACTAACACTTATTAACCAGACTAGTCTGACACTTATTAACCAGACTAGTCTGACACTTCTTAACCAGGCTAGTCTGACACTTATTAACCAGGTTAGTCTGACACTTATTAACCAGACTAGTCTGACACTTATTAACCAGACTAGTCTGACACTTATTAACCAGACTAGTCTGGCATTTATTAACCAGGCTAGTCTGACACTTATTTACCAGGCTAGTCTGACACTTCTTAACCAGGCTAGTCTGACACTTATTTACCAGGCTAGTCTGACACTTATTAACCAGACTAGTCTGACACTTCTTAACCAGACTAGTCTGACACTTCTTAACCAGGCTAGTCTGACACTTATTAACCTGGCTAGTCTGACACTTATTAACCTGGCTAGTCTGACACTTCTTAACCAGACTAGTCTGACACTTATTAACCAGGCTAGACTAACACTTATTAACCAGACTAGTCTGACACTTATTAACCTGGCTAGTCTGACACTTATTAACCAGGCTAGACTGACACTTATTAACCAGACTAGTCTGACACTTCTTAACCAGGCTAGTCTGACACTTATTAACCAGGCTAGTCTGACACTTCTTAACCAGGCTAGACTGACACTTATTAACCAGGCTAGTCTGACACTTATTAACCAGGCTAGTCTGACACTTATTAACCAGGCAGGTCTGACACTTATTAACCAGGCTAGTCTGACACTTATTAACCAGGCTAGTCTGACACTTATTAACCAGGCTAGTCTGACACTTCTTAACCAGGCTAGTCTGACACTTCTTAACCAGGCTAGACTGACACTTCTTAACCAGGCTAGTCTGACACTTCTTAACCAGGCTAGACTGACACTTCTTAACCAGGCTAGACTGACACTTCTTAACCAGGCTAGTCTGACAGCTCTGTTGTGTCTGCTGGGATGAAGGAACAGAGAAAACGTAACATATTGCATGATATATCAGCACAACTAGCTACTTCAATTATTACCTCAGCTTCTTTACTATCAAACATTGGCTTTATTTGCCTCCAACTTTGACGTTTGTGAGTTTTGTTCTGTAAAGCATGTCCTCCGTTGCCTGTCGCTCAGTGTGTGTGTTTTCCTGAACCACTTTACACCAGAAGAAGTTCCTTCAAATCAAATCAACTTTTTTTTGTCACATACACATGTGCTTGTGCTTCTAGTTCCGACAATGCACTAATAACCAACGAGTAAACTAACCTAACAATTCCACAACTACTACCTTATACACACAAGTGTAAAGGGATGAAGAACATGTACATAAAGATATATGAATGAGTGATGGTACAGAACGGCATAGGCAGGATGCAGTAGATGGTATAGAGTACAGTATATACATATGAGATGAGTAATGTAGGGTATGTAAACATTATACTAAGTGTCATTGTTTAAAGTGGCTAGTGATACATGTATTACATAAGGATGGCAAGATGCAGTAGATGGTATAGAGTACAGTATATACATATGAGATGAGTAATGTAGGGTATGTAAACATTATACTAAGTGTCATTGTTTAAAGTGGCTAGTGATACATTTTTGACATGTATGGCAGAAACCACTCAATGTTAGTGGGGGCTGTTTAACAGTCTGATGGCCTTGAGATAGAAGCTGTTTTTCAGTCTCTCGGTCCCTGCTTTGATGCACCTGTACTGACCTCGCCTTCTGGATGATAGCGGGGTGAACAGGCAGTGGCTCAGGTGGTTGTTGTCCTTGATGATCTTTATGGCCTTCCTGTGACATTGGGTGGTGTAGGTGTGCTGAAGGGCAGGTAGTTTTCCCCCGGTGATGCGTTGTGCAGACCTCACTACCCTCTGGAGAGCCTTACGGTTGTGGGCGGAGCAGTTGCCGTACCAGGCAGTGATGCAGCGTGACAGGTTTGTGAGTGCTTTTGGTGACAAGCCAAATTTCTTCAGCTTCCTGAGGTTGAAGAGGCGCTGCTGCGCCTTCTTCACCACGCTGTCTGTGTGGGTGGACCAATTCAGTTTGTCCGTGATGTGTACGCCGAGGAACTTAAAGCTCTCTACCCTTTTCACTACTGTCCCCACTACTGTCAATACTTCATATGAACAATAAATATATTTGAGTTGAATTGAAAGTTATTTACTTCCTGGTAACTATGTATCAGATTCAGTTATCATTTCTATCTTCAAGTACCAGAAAACACCCAGATGAAGTGTATAGTTGGAGCTTGGAAGTACTCTTGTAAATGTTCTTGTTCTTCCCTCCAAAGGCAACAGACAGCACAGCAGGTACAAATACAGAGCGATGATTGAGCTCTGTACTGAAGTTGTAGTACCGCCAATTAGCCACCAGAGGTCAGTCTATACCCATCAAAGTAAAATGTCAATATGAGTGAATATAATAATAATAATAATTTGGGATGTTTATATTTTTCATTTATTTAAGTGTGAAATGTAAAATAGGTTTTTGTTTATTTCAAATCCCCCCGAGACACCTACAGGGAGGGAAGTCAGGGTCACCATTATCCAGCACCACTGGAGAAATTGACATTAAGTGCCTTGCTCAAGGGCACAGACAGATTTTCCCCCTTGTCAGCTCGGAGATTCGAATAAACAACCTTTCAGTTACTGTCCCAACGCTCTAACCTCAAGGCTACCTGCCGCATATCACATTTTACCAAACACAAATTCAATAATTATGCAACCTAACTTCACAAATAAAACAGTACCTACCTGTGGCTGTGAAAACGTCAAGACCCAGTCACAGCGGCTAAAATATCCTCTTTTATTTTCAGAGAAAAATCCACTGGTTAACATTGATTGAATCTCATGAAAATGTGTTATTGTAACATCCATTCACAGTTACTCTTAAGAACTGAAAAATACATTTGAGCAGGATGCAGCAGGTAGGTCAGGGATGGGCAGCATTTTTACATTTTTTTACATTTATTTTTATTTCACCTTTATTTAACCAGGTAGGCTAGTTGAGAACAAGTTCTCATTTGCAACTGCGACCTGGCCAAGATAAAGCATAGCAGTGTGAACAGACAACACAGAGTTACACATGGAGTAAACAATTAACAAGTCAATAACACAGTAGAAAAAAAAAGGGGAGTCTATATACATTGTGTGCAAAAGGCATGAGGAGGTAGGCGAATAATTACAATTTTGCAGATTAACACTGGGGTGATAAATGATCAGATGGTCATGTACAGGTAGAGATATTGGTGTGCAAAAGAGCAGAAAAGTAAATAAATAAAAACAGTATGGGGATGAGGTACGTGAAAATGGGTGGGCTATTTACCAATAGACTATGTACAGCTGCAGCGATCGGTTAGCTGCTCAGATAGCAGATGTTTGAAGTTGGTGAGGGAGATAAAAGTCTCCAACTTCAGCAATTTTTGCAATTCGTTCCAGTCACAGGCAGCAGAGTACTGGAACGAAAGGCGGCCAAATGAGGTGTTGGCTTTAGGGATGATCAGTGAGATACACCTGCTGGAGCGCGTGCTACGGATGGGTGTTGCCATCGTGACCAGTGAACTGAGATAAGGTGGAGCTTTACCTAGCATGGACTTGTAGATGACCTGGAGCCAGTGGGTCTGGCGACGAATATGTAGCGAGGGCCAGCCGACTAGAGCATACAAGTCGCAGTGGTGGGTGGTATAATGTGCTTTAGTGACAAAACGGATGGCACTGTGATAAACTGCATCCAGTTTTCTGAGTAGAGTGTTGGAAGCAATTTTGTAGATGACATCGCCAAAGTCGAGGATCGGTAGGATAGTCAGTTTTACTAGGGTAAGTATGGCGGCGTGAGTGAAGGAGGCTTTGTTGCGGAATAGAAAGCCGACTCTTGATTTGATTTTCGATTGGAGATGTTTGATATGAGTCTGGAAGGAAAACAGAAAATATTGCCAAAACAAAAGCCATCAAGGACAACAAAAAAACCTAGAGTCCGACTTCTTCCTGTGTTTGTAGGATGCCGCTCCCAGTAGAATCAGTAGAATCACAGCTACCATGCTGACTGGGAGTAACAGGAACAGTCTACCTAAAATGAGAATGAGAGAAAGAGAATGAGTGAACCAATGAGTTCATGAGACATTTCTCTGTCTATCCATGAAGCGAAACCTATAAAAAGGAATAATGGAATAATGTCAACAACGTAGACAACCTAAAGGGACACTCCACTTTCAAATAAAAATCTATCAGATGTTTTCAGGTCTCTAAAGTAGTCTAATGTCAAAATGAAACCACGTCCAACAAAACCGGTTGTATAGATCAAGACATTGTTTGTGTAGATCCAGCTATATTCCTCCACCCCAAATGAATAGAAAAATAGGCACCGAATAAAACCAAGACAACAGGAAATTAGACGGGGATGATCTTTTCCAATCATTTGGGTTGGAGGCATATAGCTGGATCTACACAAACAATGTCATGGTGCGTGGCTTCATCTTTCAGGAATGCAAACTGCTGAGGGCCCAAAAAAGTAACACTGAAATATGCACAAAATCCCTGCTAGGAGGAAATGCAGATTTTAGCTAATTAAACAACAAAGAACATGATCTACATGATCAGTCTCTGTGTGTAAAATAAAAAGTGCTTCATGTGAACCTGACTCACAGCTAAAACATGTAAAGAAAGCAATCTAATGGTATTTGTTACCTAGACTTTACTGTAAGTCTTGAGAACAAAACAATACTCTAATATTACAGTTAGCCATGAAGGCCTTTACAATAGAATGCTTGTTACCATGACAGCCTTTACAATAGAATGCTTGTTACCATGACAGCCTTTATAATAGAATGCTTGTCACGATGACAGCCTTTATAAGAGAATGCTTGTTACCATGACAACCTTTATAATAGAATGCGTGTTACCATGACAACCTTTACAATAGAATGCTTGTTACGATGACAGCCTTTATAATAGAATGCGTGTTACGATGACAGCCTTTATAATAGAATGCGTGTTACCATGACAGCCTTTACAATAGAATGCTTGTTACCATGACAGCCTTTATAATAGAATGCTTGTTACCATGACAGCCTTTACAATAGAATGCGTGTTACCATGGCAGCCTTTATAATAGAATGCTTGTTACCATGACAGCCTTTATAATAGAATGCTTGTTACCATGACAGCCTTTACAATAGAATGCGTGTTACCATGACAGCCTTTATAATAAAATGCTTGTTACCATGACAGCCTTTATAATAGAATGCTTGTTACCATGACAGCCTTTATAATAGAATGCTTGTTACCATGACAGCCTTTATAATAGAATGCTTGTTACCATGGCAGCATGAATCCAATGGAATGCTTGTTACCATGACAGCCTTTATAATAGAACGCTTATGACCACACACATAAATATTGCACTTGGGGAAAAAACATCTTAAAGTAGAAATAGAATGAAACAAACAGGCAATCTATTGTTGCTCTATTATAGTGGCCACTATAGTAAACATTGATCAAGTGCACAAAGGCTATATCTTTGGCCTACACATTAGTACATTGTACACTTTCTGCCTGTGGACATCTGTTCTACAATGTGCCAGCAAAAGTGAGAAAGAGGGAAGTGTGTGGTGTTCCTTTCACCTCTATAGTGGCATCCAGTTTAAGCCAGGCCCAGCTCCAGCTACACTTTAACCCTGAATCTACTTGTTTAACAAGCAACGCCTCATTTTCACCTAATTCTCCCATTCTGAAAATGAACCACATCCTTTAGAGGGAAACATTAGTTCGTTAGCTAGTTAACATTTCACACAGATTGCTTACTGGAGGACCCTGGCAACTAACCTGTTGCATTATAACTTGAGGAACGGTGTTGTGACGAAAAGCTCCCCCCTGCTAGAATCATTCCATTTTTTTATGTCTGTTTAATGGCGGAGAGGGAGGAGTAAATGTCTGCAGTTTTCGGTTTGGCTATTTGTTTCAAGTGTATTAGTCTATAAATAAATCTGTTTGCCAAAATGTGTCATCTCTCCAATGTATTATTTGACTACTAGTAGTTCTGAAATGTTTATTGCCTACATTTGACTCCTTCCTCTATGTTTAATAAAACACACATACACGCACAACAACGGCAAGTAATCATATACCAGTTAATAGTATTGCGAATTGGTTTGGTTACTAACGTTAATGCATCAACGTTTAGCCGTCTGACTTTATTAGATAGCTAATTTTCGCACCATAAAAACTCAATTATTTGATCAGTTAAGCTAATCAAGCTAGCAAGATACTTAACAATGCTAACAATACTTGTTCCATCACACTTTCTCCCCTCACCTCAAACTTACCTTCATCACCCCCGTCTCCGTGGTCAGGCTGCTCACCTAACGTTACCTTCATCACCCCCGTCTCCGTGGTCAGGCTGCTCACCTAACGTTACCTTCATCACCCCCGTCTCCGTGGTCAGGCTGCTCACCTAACGTTACCTTCATCACCCCGTCTCCGTGGTCAGGCTGCTCACCTAACGTTACCTTCATCACCCCGTCTCCGTGGTCAGGCTGCTCACCTAACGTTACCTTCATCACCCCCGTCTCCGTGGTCAGGCTGCTCACCTAACGTTACCTTCATCACCCCCGTCTCCGTGATCAGGCTGCTCACCTAACGTTACCTTCACCACCCCCGTCTCCGTGATCAGGCTGCTCACCTAACGTTACCTTCATCACCCCCGTCTCCGTGGTCAGGCTGCTCACCTAACGTTACCTTCATCACCCCCGTCTCCGTGGTCAGGCTGCTCACCTAACGTTACCTTCATCACCCCCGTCTCCGTGGTCAGGCTGCTCACCTAACGTTACCTTCATCACCCCCGTCTCCGTGGTCAGGCTGCTCACCTAACGTTACCTTCATCACCCCCGTCTCCGTGGTCAGGCTGCTCACCTAACGTTACCTTCATCACCCCGTCTCCGTGGTCAGGCTGCTCACCTAACGTTACCTTCATCACCCCGTCTCCGTGATCAGGCTGCTCACCTAACGTTACCTTCACCACCCCGTCTCCGTGATCAGGCTGCTCACCTAACGTTACCTTCATCACCCCGTCTCCGTGGTCAGGCTGCTCACCTAACGTTACCTTCATCACCCCCGTCTCCGTGGTCAGGCTGCTCACCTAACGTTACCTTCATCACCCCCGTCTCCGTGGTCAGGCTGCTCACCTAACGTTACCTTCATCACCCCCGTCTCCGTGGTCAGGCTGCTCACCTAACGTTACCTTCATCACCCCCGTCTCCGTGGTCAGGCTGCTCACCTAACGTTACCTTCATCACCCCCGTCTCCGTGATCAGGCTGCTCACCTAACGTTACCTTCATCACCCCCGTCTCCGTGATCAGGCTGCTCACCTAACGTTACCTTCATCACCCCCGTCTCCGTGGTCAGGCTGCTCACCTAACGTTACCTTCATCACCCCCGTCTCCGTGGTCAGGCTGCTCACCTAACGTTACCTTCATCACCCCGTCTCCGTGGTCAGGCTGCTCACCTAACGTTACCTTCATCACCCCCGTCTCCGTGGTCAGGCTGCTCACCTAACGTTACCTTCATCACCCCCGTCTCCGTGGTCAGGCTGCTCACCTAACGTTACCTTCATCACCCCGTCTCCGTGGTCAGGCTGCTCACCTAACGTTACCTTCATCACCCCCGTCTCCGTGGTCAGGCTGCTCACCTAACGTTACCTTCATCACCCCCGTCTCCGTGGTCAGGCTGCTCACCTAACGTTACCTTCATCACCCCCGTCTCCGTGGTCAGGCTGCTCACCTAACGTTACCTTCATCACCCCCGTCTCCGTGGTCAGGCTGCTCACCTAACGTTACCTTCACCACCCCGTCTCCGTGATCAGGCTGCTCACCTAACGTTACCTTCATCACCCCCGTCTCCGTGGTCAGGCTGCTCACCTAACGTTACCTTCATCACCCCCGTCTCCGTGGTCAGGCTGCTCACCTAACGTTACCTTCATCACCCCGTCTCCGTGGTCAGGCTGCTCACCTAACGTTACCTTCATCACCCCCGTCTCCGTGGTCAGGCTGCTCACCTAACGTTACCTTCATCACCCCGTCTCCGTGGTCAGGCTGCTCACCTAACGTTACCTTCATCACCCCGTCTCCGTGGTCAGGCTGCTCACCTAACGTTACCTTCATCACCCCGTCTCCGTGGTCAGGCTGCTCACCTAACGTTACCTTCATCACCCCGTCTCCGTGATCAGGCTGCTCACCTAACGTTACCTTCACCACCCCCCGTCTCCGTGATCAGGCGCTCACCTAACGTTACCTTCATCACCCCCGTCTCCGTGGTCAGGCTGCTCACCTAACGTTACCTTCATCACCCCCGTCTCCGTGGTCAGGCTGCTCACCTAACGTTACCTTCATCACCCCCGTCTCCGTGGTCAGGCTGCTCACCTAACGTTACCTTCATCACCCCCGTCTCCGTGGTCAGGCTGCTCACCTAACGTTACCTTCATCACCCCGTCTCCGTGGTCAGGCTGCTCACCTAACGTTACCTTCATCACCCCCGCCTCCGTGGTCAGGCTGCTCACCTAACGTTACCTTCATCACCCCGTCTCCGTGATCAGGCTGCTCACCTAACGTTACCTTCACCACCCCCGTCTCCGTGATCAGGCTGCTCACCTAACGTTACCTTCATCACCCCCGTCTCCGTGGTCAGGCTGCTCACCTAACGTTACCTTCATCACCCCGTCTCCGTGGTCAGGCTGCTCACCTAACGTTACCTTCATCACCCCCGTCTCCGTGGTCAGGCTGCTCACCTAACGTTACCTTCATCACCCCCGTCTCCGTGGTCAGGCTGCTCACCTAACGTTACCTTCATCACCCCCGTCTCCGTGGTCAGGCTGCTCACCTAACGTTACCTTCATCACCCCCGTCTCCGTGATCAGGCTGCTCACCTAACGTTACCTTCATCACCCCCGTCTCCGTGGTCAGGCTGCTCACCTAACGTTACCTTCATCACCCCCGTCTCCGTGGTCAGGCTGCTCACCTAACGTTACCTTCATCACCCCCGTCTCCGTGATCAGGCTGCTCACCTAACGTTACCTTCACCACCCCCGTCTCCGTGATCAGGCTGCTCACCTAACGTTACCTTCATCACCCCCGTCTCCGTGGTCAGGCTGCTCACCTAACGTTACCTTCATCACCCCCGTCTCCGTGGTCAGGCTGCTCACCTAACGTTACCTTCATCACCCCCGTCTCCGTGGTCAGGCTGCTCACCTAACGTTACCTCTTCGTTATCGTTTAGGGGACGCGCTGCTTTAACTAGTAAGTTGGGTGTCTCTTCTCTCTTCAGTCGAGGTGCTGCGCTGCATTCTGTTGTTATGTGAACAATTGGCTGAGCCTTGGATACAGTCAGTATTGATCCAAACGCACATCACTCGTCCTCTTACAGTCAGTATTGATCCAAACGCACATCACTCATCCTCTTACAGTCAGTATTGATCCAAACGCACATCACTCGTCCTCTTACAGTCAGTATTGCTCCAAACGCACATCACTCGTCCTCTTACAGTCAGTATTGATCCAAACGCACATCACTCGTCCTCTTACAGTCAGTATTGATCCAAACGCACATCACTCGTCCTCTTACAGTCAGTATTGATCCAAACGCACATCACTCGTCCTCTTACAGTCAGTATTGATCCAAACGAACATCACTCGTCCTCTTACAGTCAGTATTGCTCCAAACGCACATCACTCGTCCTCTTACAGTCAGTATTGATCCAAACGCACATCACTCGTCCTCTTACAGTCAGTATTGCTCCAAACGCACATCACTCGTCCTCTTACAGTCAGTATAGCTCCAAACGCACATCACTCGTCCTCTTACAGTCAGTATTGATCCAAACGCACATCACTCATCCTCTTACAGTCAGTATTGATCCAAACGCACATCACTCATCCTCTTACAGTCAGTATTGATCCAAACGCACATCACTCATCCTCTTACAGCCAGTATTGATCCAAACGCACATCACTCATCCTCACTCATCCTCTTACAGTAGGTCCACCTATTGTGGATTCAAAATGGCGAATTTCACCTAATGGTGACTAGTTTGCATCCTTGAGTTTTACATTACTTTAGTTTCAAGTTCTGAGAGCATCTGACAAAACGTTCATTTATGAGTGAAATGTCCCATTAAGTGCATCCATGGTCTTTGAATCGCCATTAATTTCTCTAGGAGGCACACGGCATCTACTGCACAAAAATATCCAACAACAAACGCAAGTGTGTCTGGCTGTTTTGCCAAAAAACGTACCTCTTGGGCTGGCAGTGGGTGTCCCGTTCTGGGTAGTGTTCTGCTGTCCTGTGAAAGTCAGTGTTACAGGGAAATCAATTGTAATGTACCAATTTCAACTCAGATGTTATATTTTGTCTGTAGAACTAAAAGAGGAAAAGGAAGTGTAGTTCAAGACCTGAATGCTGATTGGCTGACAGCCGTGGTATATCAGACCGTACACCACGGGTATGTATTTTTACTGCTCTAATTACAACAGTAACAACAGTTTATAATAGCAATACGGCACCTCAGGTTTTTTGTGATATATGGCCAATATACCACACTTAAGGGCTGTGTCCAGGCACTCTGTGTTGCGTCGTGCATAAGAACAGCCTTTACGTGTGGTATACTGGCCATATACCACACCCCCTTCGGGCCTTATTGCTTACTTCTCATACAAGTAAACAAAGCCATGGTGTCATAACCTGAAAGCAGGTCTCATTCACAGAGTGAGTGCTGCTTTAACGTCATTGTGTTCATAAAGGCTAAACTGATTATAGATCAGCACTCTTACTCTCAGGTACTTTGTTCATAAAGGCTAAACTGATTATAGATCAGCACTCTTACTCTCAGGTACTTTGTTCATAAAGGCTAAACTGATTATAGATCAGCACTCTTACTCTCAGGTACTTTGTTCGTAAAGGCTAAACTGATTATAGATCAGCACTCTTACTCTCAGGTACTTTGTTCATAAAGGCTAAACTGATTATAGATCAGCACTCTTACTCTCAGGTACTTTGTTCATAAAGGCTAAACTGATTATAGATCAGCACTCTTACTCTCAGGTACTTTGTTCATAAAGGCTAAACTGATTATAGATCAGCACTCTTACTCTCAGGTACTTTGTTCATAAAGGCTAAACTGATTATAGATCAGCACTCTTACTCTCAGGTACTTTGTTCATAAAGGCTAAACTGATTATAGATCAGCACTCTTACTCTCAGGTACTGTGTTCATAAAGGCTAAACTGATTATAGATCAGCACTCTTACTCTCAGGTACTTTGTTCATAAAGGCTAAACTGATTATAGATCAGCACTCTTACTCTCAGGTACTTTGTTCATAAAGGCTAAACCATATTTAAAATCCGGTCAAATCAACCAGGTGGTATTTTTAGTGCAGACCTTGTTTAGATGTAAACATGTAGTAAAAGTACCACCAACCCACTAAGTCTCATTATTCTCAAATTAGGATAAACATTAGGTAGCACTATGACACATTTATATATAGATTTCATACTACCAATAGTTTTCATACTACCAATATATTTCCAAGCATTAGAATTAATAAGCATTTCTAATGATTTAGAGAACATTTATAAGCATTAATTCTCATTTGTAACCTACTAATTTACTTCACTAAAATGACGAAGCTATCTTACTATCTTCAGAATAACTCAGTATGCAGGAGGGCATGTATTAGAATGACTCTCACCCATCTAGCTTTGGGCATTTGTTCTGGGGAGAAGCAGCACATAGACATGTGGGGAGGAACATAGACACTGCACTCCCACTGGTGGGGGGGGGTCTATTGGGTCTGTCCTCCATTACTGTTTTACCTGTGATAAGCATTTATACATGTGTATTTATCAAAGTTATTTTAAACCGGTTAGGTTATGACAAATGGACACATAAAAGATAGCTAATAATGTTTGAAAGAGGTTTGTACCAGGTGTGTCTGTGCCAGGTGTGTCTGTGCCAGGTATCGTGTTGGCAGAAATCTCTCCATCACAGTCAAGGCCTGACAGAGAAAAACAAAGGTTCTGTGGTGTTTTGTGTCATACTTATGCCATACTGTTGGAGATAGCAATGAGGAGATGGACAGGGGGGAAAGAGGAGATGGACAGGGGGGAAAGAGGAATGGACAGGGTGGAAAGAGGAGATGGACAGGGGAGAAAGAGGAGATGGACAGGGGAGAAAGAGGAGATGGACAGGGGGGAAAGAGGAGATGGACAGGGGGAAAGAGGAGATGGACAGGGGGAAAGAGGAGATGGACAGGGGAGAAAGAGATGGACAGGGGAGAACGAGGAGATGGACAGGGGGAAAGAGGAGGTGGAGAGGGGAGAAAGAGGAGATGGACAGGGGAGAAAGAGGAGATGGACAGGGGGAAAGAGGAGATGGACAGGCGAGAAAGAGGAGATGGACAGGCGAGAAAGAGGAGATGGACAGGCGAGAAAGAGGAGATGGACAGGGGGAAAGAGGAGATGGAGAGGGGAGAACGAGGAGATGGACAGGGGAGAAAGAGGAGATGGACAGGGGGAAAGAGGAGATGGACAGGGGCAGGGGGAAAGAGGAGATGGACAGGGGGAAAGAGGAGATGGAGAGGGGAGAACGAGGAGATGGACAGGGAGAAAGAGGAGATGGACAGGGGGAAAGAGGAGATGGACAGGGGCAGGGGGAAAGAGATGGACAGGGGAGAACGAGGAGATGGACAGGGGGAAAGAGGAGATGGACAGGGGAGAACGAGGAGATGGACAGGGGAGAAAGAGGAGATGGACAGGGGGAAAGAGGAGATGGACAGGGGAGAACGAGGAGATGGACAGGGGAGAAAGAGGAGATGGACAGGGGAGAAAGAGGAGATGGACAGGGGGAAAGAGGAGATGGACAGGGGGAAAGAGGAGATGGACAGGGGAGAACGAGGAGATGGACAGGGAGAACGAGGAGATGGACAGGGGGAAAGAGGAGATGGACAGGGGGAAAGAGGAGATGGACAGGGGAGAACGAGGAGATGGACAGGGGGAAAGAGGAGATGGACAGGGGAGAAAGAGGAGATGGACAGGGGAGAAAGAGGAGATGGACAGGGGGAAAGAGGAGATGGACAGGGGAAAGAGGAGATGGACAGGGGAGAACGAGGAGATGGACAGGGGAGAACGAGGAGATGGACACGGGGAAAGAGGAGATGGACAGGGGGAAAGAGGAGATGGACAGGGGGAAAGAGGAGATGGACAGGGGAGAAAGAGGAGATGGACAGGGGAGAACGAGGAGATGGACAGGGGGAAAGAGGAGATGGACAGGGGAGAACGAGGAGATGGACAGGGGAGAACGAGGAGATGGACAGGGGAGAAAGAGGAGATGGACAGGGGGAAAGAGGAGATGGACAGGGGAGAACGAGGAGATGGACAGGGGGAAAGAGGAGATGGACAGGGGAGAACGAGGAGATGGACAGGGGAGAAAGAGGAGATGGACAGGGGGAAAGAGGAGATGGACAGGGAGAACGAGGAGATGGACAGGGGAGAACGAGGAGATGGACAGGGAGAAAGAGGAGATGGACAGGGGAGAACGAGGAGATGGACAGGGGAGAACGAGGAGATGGGCAGGGGGAAAGAGGAGATGGACAGGGGGAAAGAGGAGATGGACAGGGGAGAACGAGGAGATGGACAGGGGGAAAGAGGAGATGGACAGGGGGAAAGAGGAGATGGACAGGGGAGAAAGAGGAGATGGACAGGGGAGAAAGAGGAGATCGACAGGGGGAAAGAGGAGATGGACAGGGGAGAACGAGGAGATGGACAGGGGGAAAGAGGAGATGGACAGGGGGGAAAGAGGAGATGGACAGGGGGGAAAGAGGAGATGGACAGGGGAGAAAGAGGAGATGGACAGGGGAGAAAGAGGAGATGGACAGGGGAGAAAGAGGAGATGGACAGGGGGGAAAGAGGAGATGGACAGGGGGGAAGTGCTGATGATGCATAGGAAGACATTGAGTGTTGTAATAAAATGTACCTGATGAAGTGCTGATGATGCATAGGAAGACATTGAGCATTGTAATTGAATTGAATAATTGAACTGAGGCATAGATTTGCCATTTCAGAACTGTCTAGTCAGTGTAAGTAGTCTATTATGTTGAGGAGCCTACTATCTTTTACTCACTAGATTGATTGCTGGCACATTCACCATCGCTGTTCCCTGAAACAAAAAATAGATTTGAATTAATATTTTCTCACACAACACACAGACTAATTAGAGTCCTCACCATAATGTGTTCTGTTACATCTCAATGTTGTTTTCTCCTCCCACTTCAACCACGCCTGGTCGTCTTTAAAGTAAACACAGCAGCCCTTCGAGCTTTTCAATCCTGTCCTGCACACAGGGTCATGACTTCCTCTTGGCTCAAAACAAGACACCATTTCATCTCTTCTATTGGAAACCCTGGCTGTCCTGTATCTGCAAGCTGCTGTAAGAGAGAGACAGAGAGACACAGACAATTGACCACTGTGTCAGTTTGAGACAGGTATGTACGATGATTGAGTCTGTCTGAATAGGAGCTGATTGTGGACTTCAGGAGGAAGTGTGGAGCGCACGCCTCATCCACATCAACGGGGCTGTCGTGGAGCGCGTCGAGAGCTTCAAGTTCCTTGGTGTCGACATTTCTAAGGACTTAACAATGTCCATACACACACCCACACCACAACGCCTCTTCCCCCTCAGAAGACTGAAAAGATTTGGCATGGGCCCTCAGATCCTCAAGACATTCTACAGTTGCACCATCGAGAGCATCTTGACTGGCTGCATCACTGCTCGGTATGGTAAACGCACCGCCCTCGACCACAAAGCACTACAGAGGAAAGCCCGAAAAAGACTTCAGTCACCCAAGCCATGTATATGCTTAAAATTATGTCTTGTAATGCTGGTTAATTCTTTGCAACTCAAGCTTTAGGTCTTGTATGTGAATCCATTCATTATTATTACATAATACTTGCTTCTCATGATGTCATGCTTCTCCTTGATACATATGATACTATAAATACCTCACATGCGACTCACAATAAAGATTATGCCATTATTAGCCTATTAAAATGTTTATCTGACCTCATAAAGATAATTAGCAATATGCAAAAATTCCCAATCTGGCCCTCATACAGTCACGGCCACCTAATCATCCCCAGCGTACAATTGGCTCATTCATCCCCACTCTTCTCCCCTGTAACTATTCCCCAGGTCGTTGCTGTAAATGAGAACATGTTCTCAGTCAACGTACCTGGTAAAATAAGGGTACAAAAAATAAAAATAAATGGTTTAGCCACATGCATTCAAGTATTATGAGTTTAGCTGGCTAAGACCAAGGAATGGTCACGAGAAGCGAATATCAGAAGGAAGTGTTAATAACATCTTTGTAAAATGAATGGATTCACATACAAGACATGAAGCTAGAAGATAAGAGAGAGAACAAGTTTAAATGTTTAAAGTTTTTTTTTAAACAGTTATTAGATCTGAAGGTATAACCTTCTCAACCCCAAACCAACGACCAGTCAAATGATACCAAGTTTACAGTGTAACCTGACCACCAAGGCCCAATCTCCTCAGGGTGTCACAACATCTAAGGGCTGGTGTGGGGGATGAGACCAACAGAAAGAAAAATACACAATTCCTGAGAAGACAATAAAACCTCTTTGCATATAGTACATCAGAGTTCCCTCTGTCCAGATACAAGTTACCACAGAGATCATACAACCATATAGTACATCAGAGTTCCCTCTGTCCAGATACAAGTTACCACAGAGATCATACAACCATATAGATAGCATCAGAGTTCCCTCTGTCCAGATACAAGTTACCACAGAGATCATACAACCATATAGATAGCATCAGAGTTCCCTCTGTCCAGATACAAGTTACCACAGAGATCATACAACCATATAGATAGCATCAGAGTTCCCTCTGTCCAGATACAAGTTACCACAGAGATCATACAACCATATAGATAGCATCAGAGTTCCCTCTGTCCAGATACAAGTTACCACAGAGATCATACAACCATCTAGATAGCATCAGAGTTCCCTCTGTCCAGATACAAGTTACCACAGAGATCATCCATCCATATAGATAGCATCAGAGTTCCCTCTGTCCAGATACAAGTTACCACAGAGATCATACAACCATATAGATAGCATCAGAGTTCCCTCTGTCCAGATACAAGTTACCACAGAGATCATACAACCATATAGATAGCATCAGAGTTCCCTCTGTCCAGATACAAGTTACCACAGAGATCATACAACCATCTAGATAGCATCAGAGTTCCCTCTGTCCAGATACAAGTTACCACAGAGATCATACAACCATATAGATAGCATCAGAGTTCCGTCTGTCCAGATACAAGTTACCACAGAGATCATACAACCATATAGATAGAATCAGAGTTCCCTCTGTCCAGATACAAGTTACCACAGAGATCATACAACCATATACAGTTGAAGTCAGAAATTACATACACTGTTGTATGTGAATCCATTCATTTTACAAAGATGTTATAGAACACTTCCTTTGATATTCATTAAAACATGTTTCATCACATTCCCAGTGGGTCAGAAGTTTACATACACTCAATTAGTATTTGGTAGCATAGCCTTTAAATTGTTTAACTTGGGTAGCCTTCCAATTGCTTCCCACAATAAGTTGGGTGAATTTTGGTCCATTCCTCCTGACAGAGCTGGTGTAACTGAGTCAGGTTTGTAGGCCCCCTTGCTCACACACGCTTTTCCAGTTCTGCCCACAAATTTTCTATGGAATTGAGATCAGGGCTTTGTGATTACCACTCCAATACGTTGACTTTGTTGTCCTTAAGCCATTTTGACACAACTTTGGAAGTATGCTTGGGGTCATTGTCCATTTGGAAGACCCATTTGCGACCAAGCATTAACTTCCTGACTGATGTCTTGAGATGTTGGTTCAATATATCCACATAATTTTCTCCCTCATGATGCCATCTATTTTGTGAAATGCACTAGTCCCTCCTGCGGCAAAGCACCCCCACAACATAATGCTGCCACCCCCGTGCTTCACGGTTGGTATGGTGTTCTTCGGCTTGCAAGCCTCCCCCTTTTTCCTCCAAACATAACGATGGTCATTATGGTCAAACAGTTCTATTTTTGTTTCATCAGATCAGAGGATATTTCTCCAAAAAGTACGACCTTTGTCCCCATGTGCATTTACAAACCATAGTCTGGCTTTTTTATGGTGGTTTTGGAGCAGTGGCTTCTTCCTTGCTGAGTGGCCTTTCAGGTTATGTCGATATAGGACTCGTTTTACTGTGGATATAAATATTTTTGTACCTGTTTCCTCCAGCATCTTCACACGGTCCTTTGCTGTTGTTCTGGGATTGATTTGTACTTTTCGCACCAAAGCACGTTCATCTTTAGGAGACAGAATGCGTCTCCTTCCTAAGCGGTATGACGGCTGCGTGGTCCCATGGTGTTTATACTTGCGTACTATTGTTTGTACAGATGAATGTGGTACCTTCAGGCGTTTGGAAATTGCTCCCAAGGATGAACAAGACTTGTGGAGGTCTACAATTTGTTTTGAGGTCTTGCCTCCACTTCCCTCTTCCATTTCCTTACTCTCTCTCCCTTCCACTTGCCTCTTCCATTTCCTTACTCTCTCCCCCTTCCACTTGCCTCTTCCATTTCCTTACTCTCCCCCTCTTCCACCTGCCTCTTCCATTTCCTTACTCTCCCCCTTCCACTTGCCTCTTCCATTTTCTTACTCTCTCCCCCTTCCACTTGCCTCTTCCCAACTTTTGAAAGTACCATGCTGTAATAGACCAAAACAAAACATATTTTGTAAGTAGAGCAGTGAATATTTCCCTCCCCACTTTAGCTGAGACAGGTAGAAAGGTTCTCTCTACAAGACAATATGTATCCCAAGGGAGTAGCCAGATTGTTGGGGGGGATAGGCCTAGAAAAATGTGGATAGGCACTATTTATACTTATTTATTTGCGACGTGCACCGTATATTATTTCGTAAAACAATAGTTTTATACTAGTGCATAGTACTTGGAGCAAACCCGTTACATACACAAATAATGACCTATCCCAGCATATTAAAATAAGACAGTAACTTTAGACCAGTTGCCAACAACATAAAACTCATCTTCAGACGCACTTTAATCTCGATGGGCAAACAAGACTATATTTGATGTTACAATTTATACCACGGCGGGCAGTAGTACTATAAAGAGGTACCTTACCTTTAATAGACGTATCATAAGGCCTGACCTACATCACAAGGGCGGCAGGGTAGCCTAGTGGTTAGAGCATTGGACTAGTAACCAGAAAGTTGCAAGTTCAAACCCCCGAGCTGACAAGGTACGAATCTGTCGTTCTGCCCCTGAACAGGCAGTTAACCCACTGTTCCTAGGACGTCATTGAAAATAAGAATTTGTTCTTAAGTGCCTGGTTAAATAAAGGTAAAATAAATAAACAAGGTGCAGACGGCAAGGTTTTCTGTTGAATACGGTGATGATTTCATCACAATCCAATGAATCTGTCAGTTGACACTCAAAAGACAGCAAACTGAAGCGGTTCAGCCCGGGCGCTTGTCATTGATTTGCGAAGACGATTTTTTATCCTAGTTGTTGTTGAAAAGTCTCTCCACACATGATGTGCATGATGTCATTGGAAGTGTGGCAATGATCCTTAACAGAGAGTTTATATCAGGGAAAATATCATCAGGGCAGCTGTCAAGTACACTCATTATGGAGGAAAGGTCACTCTTTCCCATGTTCATTTTGCGACTCAACTGCTGAATAAAAACAGTGAATTCAGCATCCTCAATTGATATCGCATAATGATCGCATGTGGTCTTCAGCTGCTCTTTAAGGTCGCAGGTTGTCTTCTTGAAATCTGGAGTTCAACTCAGAAGTGATGGGTCGTTCTAAGACGCATATCAGACAAGACAAATCTATGTATAGATTGGTCAGCATTGCTGTGTGCTGTTGGTTATAACATGTTATAACAAGGTGCAGACGTGTTATAACCAACATGTTATAACCAACATGGCAATAAAGAAGAGAGAGAAAAGAGGGACCAGTTTAATGTTTTAAGTGGGATGCTGCAGTTTTGCACTTTGTTATTTATTTTTCTTTTGATATGGTGCAATATTATATTATGTTGTTCAGATTGTATTCGTTTTGAATTGTTACATTAAATGCACTTTGTTGATATACATTAAAAAGTTATACTTTAAATGCACATGTGTAATAGCATTCTTTTTCATATCAAACCAATGCATTTTTAACCACACTGTATTTAAGGTAGAGAATGATTTAATTTAATCATTTAATTAGAATTGTTTTAACACCAATCACAGTCAAACTATCGCAAACTGTTTGATTTGAAAAAATACAAAACATATATTTTTTTAAAGAGCCGTTTGGGAGCCAAAAGAGCCGTATATTTTTGGTGAGCTGAGCCGAACGAGCCGGTTCACTGAAAAGAGCCGGAATACAAATCACTACAACTCAGTAATCTTTCTAGAATATTGTTCCAAAACTTCCTCAGGTCACTGCCACTCTTGATGCTGGATGTTTTCCCTAATGCCAAATTTACAGGCAGTTTTCGCTGCCGTGATGCGCTCACATCCCAATTACCAATATCATGCTTAATCATGATCTCTTCAGTTAGCATGAGAACTTTATCAAAGACTCCACCTGAGTTATCTCTGAACGTAGAAAAGCTGCTTCTGAGGATTTCAATTAAACCAGCACAGTACGTCACAGATATTGTAGAGCTTTGTAATGCCTTCGCAGCAAAATCACTAGTGTCAAACAATTTACTAAACCAGACTAACATAAATAAGGACGTCTTGTGATGGACTTGTGGTAAGAGCGCATCGGCTTCTATTTTGGTGTGCCCACAAGCCTCAAATCTGCAAGAACCTCTAAAATGACATCTAGCAGTGTCGCTCCACGCAGTAACCACAACCACAACAGTTCCTTGATTTTAACTGGCGTGTTTATCCTGTAGTTTTAGTCAGAATTATCACCTTCCGTGAGAACTATAAAGTAAGTGCTGCTGGGTATTCAAGACACAAGTCTGTTAGTTTGCTATGTTTTACTCGCCTCTAGTTGACTAAATAAACACAATTCTTATTAAAGCGAGCACACGCGTCGGGGTCGGGACCGACGTGACATTCCTTACTCTTACTCTTTGACATTCCTGTAAAGAGATCAAGGAAGGACATAAATATCTTACCGTCAGGGTTGCCCAAAACACACGTGGCTACATAATACAATAGGCAGATTATGCATATTAAAGGCTTCTTGTCATCCATATGTACAAACATACTAAGCAACTAGAGAAACAGTGCACAAGCCTGTCCGCGTCTATCACAGAGTGCAGGCTGAACTTTTCGTGCGCACTACAGCCTCTTTTGGAAAAACGCCTCCTCGGATGCTGCCACAGTATGAGGAAGCTCCCGTTGAAACGGGTTTCACAAGAGGTGTGGCGTGGTGAACGCGGTGAGTAACAAGGAGGGCAAGACCCATGTACTCGACCTTGACAAATAATGGTGCAGTTTAGTTATGAATGTCTTTGAGATCATTTTTCAGTCATATCCAATACCAGGAGTATCAAATTCCATTCTTTGAATGATGCTGTGTCTGCATGTATGTATTACAATTATACACTTCAACAGTGTTTACTGCTCCTGGGACATCAATGGTTACACATTGTAACTATGTAATAGACTAGAAACATGATTTAACAAGTTAAAGGCTGATTTGCCATTCATATATACAGAAATATATATATATATATATTTAACAATACACTACACTTCTTATGCATCATGTAAATACTCTAAAACCGGTTCATCTCAATATCTATTTTACTTCATCTGTATTGATCTGATAAACACAGGACAGGTGTAGTATTTCAAAGGGGAGACTTAATCTCAACCAGTAGAGAATGTGAAACGCTTTATTTAAAGAAGTTCATTATCCAAGTGTTATAAAGACATGCATTATAAATATTATAATATTATAAATATAAGTTCAGTCTGTTATTCAATGCATATCTGGTGTGCATTAAAAAAAACAGAAGAAGAAAAAGGAGGTGGAGAGAGAGGCGTAAAAGACAAAGGGAAAGAGGTAAGAACAGAGAAGACAGATGATTCATGAATCTCAGTGCTCAGAATGTTTGTGTTGTTGAATAACTTCCATCCACTTCAGTGCTCTTTTTACTGTGTAATTCCTCATGTCATTTCATTGTAACAAGTAGGACCATTGTAGTTACTCAATGTTACAATATTCAGTACTTACAGCAGTAACCCTAACCTCAAGTAACCCTGAGTAGGTACAGTCTAATAATGAGTCATTACAATTTATGTTTTATTTTATTTCACCTTTATTTAACCAGGAAGGCTAGTTGAGAACAAGTTCTCATTTGCAACTGCGACCTGGCCTTCGATAATGCGTAGCAATTCGACACATCCAACAACACAGAGTTACACATGGAATAAACAAAACATACAGTAGAGCAAAAGAAAACAAAAAGTCTATATACAGTGAGTGCAAATGAGGTAAGTTAAGGAAATAAATAGGCCATGGTGGCGAAGTAATTACAATATAGCAATTAAACACTGGAATGGTAGATCGGCAGAAGATGAATATGCAGGTAGAGATACTGGGGTGCAAAGGAGCAAAATAAATCAAAACCAGTACAGGGATGAGATAGATGGGCTGTTTACAGATAGGCCTGGTACAGGTGCAGAGATCTGTAAACTGCTCTGACAGCTGGTGCTTAAAGCTAGTGAGGGAGATGTGAGTCTCCAGCTTCAGATATTTTTGCAATTCGTTCCAGTCATGGGCAGCAGAGAACTGGAAGGAAAGACGACCAAAGGAGGAATTGGCTTTGGGGGTGACCAGTGAGATATACCTGCTGGAGCGCGTGCTACGAGTGGGTGCTGCTATGGTGACCAGTGAGCTGAGATAAGGCGGGGCTTTACCTAGCAGAGACTTGTAGATGACCTGTAGCCAGTGGCTTTGGCGACGAGTATGAAGCGAGGGCCAACCAACGAGAGCATACAGGTCGCAATGGTGGGTAGTGTATGGGGCTTTGGTGACAATGGATGGCACTGTGATATACTGCATCCAGTTTGTTGAGTAGAGTGTTGGAGGCTATTTTATAGATGACATCACCGAAGTCGAGGATCGGTAGAATGGTCAGTTTTATGAGGGAATGTTTGGCAGCATGAGTGAAGGATGCTTTGTTGCGATATAGGAAGCCGATTCTAGATTTATTTTTGGATTGGAGATGCTTAATGTGAGTCTGGAAGGAACGTTTACAGTCTAACCAGACACCCAGGTATTTGTAGTTGTCCACGTATTCTAAGTCAGAGCCGTCCAGAGTAGTGATGCTGGACGGGCGAGCAGGTGCGGGCAGCAATCGATTGAAAAGCATGCATTTAGTTTTACATGCGTTTAAGAGCAGTTGGAGGCCACGGAAGGAGAGTTGTATGGCATTGAAGCTCGTCTGGAGGTTAGTTAACAATGTCCAAGGAGGGGCCAGAAGTATACAGAATGGTGTCGTCTGCGTAGAAGTGGATCAGAGAATCACCAGCAGCAAGAGCAACATCATTGATGTATACAGAAAAGAGAGTCGGCCCGAGAATTGAACCCTGTGGCACACCCATAGAGACTGTCAGAGGTCCAGACAGCAGGCCCTCCGATTTGACACACTGAACTCTCAGAGAAGTAGTTGGTAAACCAGGCGAGGCAATCATTTGAGAAACCAAGGCTGTCGAGTCTGCCAATAAGAATGTTGTGATTGACAGAGTCGAAAGCCTTGGCCAGGTCGATGAATACGGCTGCACAGTAATGTCTCTTATCGATGGCGGTTATGATGTCGTTTAGAACCTTGAGCGTGGCTGAGGTGCACCCATGACCAGATTGCAAAGCGGAGAAGGTATGGTGGGATTCGAAATAGTCAGTAATCTGTTTGTTAACTTGGCTTTCGAAGACCTTAGAAAGACAGGGTAGGATAGATATAGGTCTGTAGCAGTTTGGGTCTAGAGTGTCACCCCCTTTGAGGAGGGGGATGACCACGGCAGCTTTCCAATCTTCGGGAATATCAGACGATACGAAAGAGAGGTTGAACAGGCTAGTAATAGGGATTACAACAATTTCGGCAGATAATTTTAGAAAGAGAGGATCCAGATTGTCTAGCCCGGCTGATTTGTAGGGGTCCAGATTTTGCAGCTCTTTCAGAACATCGGCTATCTGGATTTGGGTAAAGGAGAAATGGTGGGTGCTTTGGCGGGTTGCTGTGGAGGGTGCCGGGCAGTTTACCGGGGTAGGGGTAGCCATGTGGAAAGCATGGCCAGCCGTAGAGAAATGCTTATTGGTGACAATGTTTCCTAGCCTCAGAGCAGTGGGCAGCTGGGAGGGGGTGCTCTTATTCTCCATGGACTTTACAGTGTCCCAGAACTTTTTTGAGTTAGTACTACAGGATGCACATTTTTGTTAGAAAAGCTAAGGCAAGCTTTTTCAAACTGCCTGTGTATATTTGTTCCTAACTTCCCTGAAAAGTTGCATATCACGGGGGCTATTCGATGCGATTGCAGAACGCCACAGGATGTTTTTGTGCTGGTCAAGGGCAGACAGGTCTGGCGTGAACCAAGGACTATATCTATTCCTAGTTCTAAAATTTTTGAGGGGCATGCTTATTTAAGATGGTGAGGAAGGCACTTTTAAAGAATAGCCAGGCATCATCTACTGACGGGATGAGGTCAATGTCATTCCAGGATACCCCGGCCAGGTCGATTAGAAAGGCCTGCTCGCAGAAGTGTTTCAGGGACCGTTTGACAGTGATGAGGGGTGGTCGTTTGGTTGCAGACCCATTACGGATGCAGGCAATGAGGCAGTGATCGCTGAGATCTTGATTGAAAACAGCAGAGGTGTATTTGGAGGAAGAATTAGTTAGGATGACATCTATGAGGGTGCCCATGTTTACTGATTTGGGGTTGTACCTGGTAGGTTCATTGATAATTTGTGTGAGATTGAGGGCATCAAGCTTAGTTTGTAGGATGGCCGGGGTGTTAAGCATGTTCCAGTTTAGGTCACCTAGTAGCACGAGCTCAGAAGATAGATTGGGGGCAATCAGTTCACATATAGTATCGAGGGCACAGCTGGGGGCAGAGGGAGGTCTATAGCAAGCAGCAACAGTGAGAGACTTGTTTCTGGAAAGGTGAATTTTTAGAAGAAGAAGCTCAAATTGTTTGGGTACAGACTTAGCCTGCAGAGTTCTGTATTACTTTCTATCTTTACAGTAGATTGCAACACCGCCCCTTTGGCAGTTCTATCTTGGCGGAAAACGTTATAGTTAGCAATGACTGAGAGTTCAGAGTTTTTGGTGGTTTTCCTAAGCCAGGATTCAGACACAGCTAAGACATCTGGGTTGGTAGAGTGTGTGAAAGGCTTTCACGTTTACAGAAGTCAACCAATGAGAGCACCTGGGGGGTGGGAGTGGAGCTAGGTACTGCAGGACCTGGATTAACCTCCACATCACCAGATGAACAGAGGAGAAGTAGGATAAGGGTACGGCGACTACTAAGTATTTTTTAAACCTCCCACTTTGGGCTGAAGTGCAGCTCAATGTGCAGTTCAAACATGCGTCTTACCTTAATTCGCCACAAAATCCCTAGTTTCAAATCAAATATTTTTTTAGAAGCTGTTCTGCACCCTTTTCCATACATTTTCCCCACGTGGGCCAGCCCCCTAGCAATTCAAGTTCAACCAATGAGCATCAGCCGCTCGCCATAAGAATGTCAGTTAACAAGATACACCCAGAGCAGAGAGAGAATGTGGTGCACAAATCTGCACATATGTGATGTAGTATCCAATTGTTGGCTTGTGAGCTTTACTTTCAGAACTACTGGCTAAAAAGTACTGGATAATCCATTTAAGAGAAAAGGTTCAAAAAAAATCAGGAGAGAGGACCAGACTTGAATGCAACCATTTTAACTAGTTGCCTTGAACACAGCTTCTCAACAAGCATTAGCTGCAACTCATTGCTAATCAACCTCTACACCAGTCCTCTCTCTCAATCACGACTGGCACCCAACTTAACTAAACCTCTTTTGTCACGTTGGTATGAAGGATCGGGAGACAGGCGCAGGAATGCGTAATATGGGTTTTTATTACACCCAAATTACGGTGTGCCGTGTAAGGACACGAAGACCAAACAAACACGTATACAACACACAGGGTTGAAACCCAAACAAAAGAGCGAGGAGTTCCTCGAATAAATAACACAAGCGCACAATGATTAACACACGGGACGAGACTCGTAATCATCTGCGCAATCCACAATGGCACGAAAGCCCAAAACAAACAGCACAGGTACTCACACTCTCCAACAGACACTGTAACAATAATCAATAGCCCAATGGAAACCAAAGGGCACACTTATACAAGTACTAATCAGTGGGAATAGGGGACAGGTGTACGTAATGAAAGTTCCGGAGGGATCCGTGACATTTTGCTCTGTAGTGCATGTTGTACAACAATGTTCTCTGCTTAGTGCAACGGATGTGAAACAGCTATCTTAGTTAGCGGTGCGAGCTAAATAGTGTTTCAATCGGTGACGTCACTTGCTCTGAGACCTTGAAGTAGTAGTTCCCCTTGCTCTGCAAGAGCTGCGGCTTTTGTGGAGCAATGGGTAACGATGCTTCGAGGGTGACTGTTGTTGATGTGTGCAGAGGGTCCCTGGTTCGCGCCCGGGTATGGGCGAGGGGACGGTCTAAAGTTACTGTTACATTAGCAAGTTAATTGTAATATTTTGTCATAATATCGTACCTGCGCCCGTTTGTACGTTGAGTATTCCTTTCATTCATGTTAATAACTGTTTGGCACGTCAGTATACCATTTTCATGAACTTGTCCAGGGTCACTCACGTGTGTCACAGTCCATGTGACGGCAGGCCACACAGTCTCAGATTGCATCAGTTTGTTACAAATGAACTATTATATTGGCCTCATCCTATCATCCTGCAGACCGGCCTTCTCACTCTAGAAATGCCACCAGCTTCTTGGCATTGCATGCCGTCTGTCCAGCCATGATTGTTTTATTCCTCGCGCCCCTTTTCGTCCACTAAACTACTTCTCCCTCTCTCCGGACAGTTGACTGTGGTTGCCACCCCCTGCCGGGAACCTGCTTTAACTCACTCATTTCAGACACAATCTACCTCAAAAAAACGGAATCCTACCCAACCAACAAAAATAGGATTGTCTTTCTTCCTTCATTGGAGTTTTTGCCACACTCTCTTCTGCTTGCTCTCCTGGGGTCTAAGGTTGGTTCACTCCATTGGCATGTCATACATATATATGCCTGTACTATTTCAACTACATTGACAACTATTCAGTGCCTGCCGTACAGAACAGCTTCCTTCCTCTTCAGGGTATGACTAACTTGGCGTTCTCTTTTTGAGGATTGCCATCACCACAGCGGCCCGACTACCACGCCCTGACTATGTCTACTTGCGACTCCAAGCCAAACTCTAAAGTCCACCCCCTGGAATCTTCATCTGCAGCCATCTGCTTTATCCGATTCATTCTCATTCCTCTCCTGGATCCTCTCACATCCATTCCATTTCCTCAATAGATATTCTAAACCCATTTCAATGTCAGGTCCTTAAACTCATGAAGGTTAGGTTGAAAGCTAGACGACTCGAGATTAACGTGACCAAAGACATGACTGAAACCGAAACCAATTTTCCTGGATGTGTGGATCAATACAAATATTATTATTGAGGCTCTCACTAACTTATTGCACAATGTGTATAACATTTGAGTATGTCTATGGGGGTTAGATAAATGTTTGACATCATAAAGATAATCTTCTGTCAACCACTGCCATGTTGATATGAGCCTTGCTGTAGGAATACCAGTGTACAACTGTTGCATATGCACCTTACTGTCTCCAGTTCCCCCTCACGCTGCGGTCACAGCCCGGCTTCAGTGACTCACACTACGCTGCGGTCACAGCCCGGCTTCAGTGACTCACACTGTTATCTATATTGAAACTGTTTTTGACTCCTTATCTGACAACCATCATGGATTGTTCTCGCTCAGATCACTGTTAGGCACCACAAGCCAGCCTCCACTCAGTGCCCTGCCCTGAACTTAGTGAATGTATGGAACTTCATTCCATCTCACATTGCTCAAATAAACAGCAAATCTGGTTTCAAAAAAATAGATAAAGCAACACCTCGCGGCACAATGGCTCTCCCCTATTTGACCTAGATAGTTTGTGTGCCGCGAGGTGTTGCTTTATCTATTTTTTGAAACTAGGTGTGTATGCATTGATATGTAGGCTACATGTGACTTAATTTTAAAAAATGTAATTCTGTCCTTAAGCTCTTCTTGACTATTGATGTTCTGTATTATATCATTCTGTATTATGTTTCATTTTGGCACGTTATTTTGGCATTAATACATCAGTTTTAAAAAATGAAGCCCCTTGGGTGCTGCCATAGTTACATTAGAAGTGCCCATCCAAGAAGGCTCAAGGTCATTGGCCACAGATAAAATGACGTCAAATCACATTATCTACAGTAGCTTTGATTGGACTGATCTTAGCTAGCAGTCATCATCATGAATCAAGTCAACAATCTACTGGCAGAAATCATTTTCAAGCCTTGTCATATGAAGAGAAATAATAGATAAAATGTATCGGTGCTCATTGCACAACAAGTTGGAAATCGCAAATTCAACAGTGAGTGGTTTGGAAGGAATCAGTGGCTAACTGCAAGCATTGCAAAGCAATCACTAGCCTGCTATTCAGTGAAGTGGTGTGCGGTCCAAGTCTGGGTTTAAGGGTGTCTTTTCCATGCTTAAACGGATAAACATTCAACATTGGCCATGCTGTCAATCCAGCATGACTTCTGCCACTCTCAAAACAACAAACTGGGAAATTTGACTTCACCATGTTCAAGACAACTGGGAATTGCAAGTCGGGAACTCGGGCCTCTTTCTAATGCTACGACCTGAAGATCACTGACGTCATAATGATTCAACCGTGTTTTTTTTCAGTGTTCCCAGCTGTCTTGAAAGCACCATAAGTCCAGAGAATGCCAGACTTTGACAAAGTTTGATGAAAAAAAATTGCCCATGAAGGACTGCCGCACCACCTTCCTGCTCAAGTGAGCACAACAAGGCGAGTCCAAAAATGATATTGTATGTTGCTGCATAAATTATGTAACATGCCAGGGAGATATGTACAGGTATAAAGGGTGAATATAAGCAGACAATGAAATGTCAGTAGAAACCACATTTGTTTTAGCAAGTCAGCTATATCGGCCATGCTTTTTAAAAAGGCAGTAAATGAGGCTGAATGAACTGTTTCACTGCCAGACAAGGCTCCACTGATAGCCAGGCGGGGCGGCAGGTAGCCTAGTGGTTAGGGTGTTAGACTTGTAACCAAAAGGTTGCAAGATCAAATCACTAAGCTGACAAGGTAAAAAAAATGTTGTTCTGCCCCTGAA
The DNA here is from genome assembly GCF_034236695.1 of Oncorhynchus nerka. Taxonomy (NCBI): domain Eukaryota; kingdom Metazoa; phylum Chordata; class Actinopteri; order Salmoniformes; family Salmonidae; genus Oncorhynchus; species Oncorhynchus nerka. Next base: position 13,829,389 of record NC_088419.1, on the reverse strand, counting down.
CAAGGCAGTTAACACACAGTCATCATTGAAAATAACAATTTGTTCCTAACTGACTTGTCTAGTTAAATAAAATAAAAAGTTTAGCAGTGGTAAACTGTTGGGACAGCTTGAATTATATAGACCCTAACAGTTTGTGGGCACCGTTTGTCACCGTTATTCATGTGTTGTGTAGTGGCTTTGCATCTGAAAATAAAAAATGCCCCACCAAGATTTACATGCTAAAAATCGCCACTGATCCTATGACGGTGTCACGTTGAAAGTCACTGAGCTCTTCAGTAAGGCCATTCTACTGCCAATGTTTGTCTATGGAGATTGGATGGCTGATCGATTTATACATCTGTCGGCAACGGGTGTGGCTGAAATGGACGAATCCACTCATTTGAAGGGTGTCCACATACGTTTGTATATATAGTGTAGCTAGCCAGCCAGCCTGCCTGCCCAGAGAAAGGGCTTTGCATTTCTGGGCGTTGGCTGCATTTCTGAGTGTTGTTCACTTCCATCCCCTTAGACAGACACTTCCTCATTCATATGAGGTGCAGCAGTATGAGAGTAAAGACATGGCTATGTTTTTATAGCAAGTATGTGATATCAGTGGAGTTCCCATCCTTACCTTTTCTCAGTCCTTTCTGCTGCAGCTGAGACAGTAACATGGCCTTTATGTTCATCCATCACACACAGCAGACAGTAACATGGCCTTTATGTTCATCCATCACACACAACAGACAGTAACATGGCCTTTATGTTCATCCATCACACACAACAGACAGTAACATGGCCTTTATGTTCATCCATCACACACAGACAGTAACATGGCCTTTATGTTCATCCATCACACACAGCAGACCGTAACATGGCCTTTATGTTCATCCATCACACACAACAGACAGTAACATGGCCTTTATGTTCATCCATCACACACAGCAGACCGTAACATGGCCTTTATGTTCATCCATCACACACAGCAGACCGTAACATGGCCTTTATGTTCATCCATCACACACAGCAGACAGTAACATGGCCTTTATGTTCATCCATCACACACAGACAGTAACATGGCCTTTATGTTCATCCATCACACACAGACAGTAACATGGCCTTTATGTTCATCCATCACACACAGCAGACAGTAACATGGCCTTTATGTTCATCCATCACACACAGCAGACAGTAACATGGCCTTTATGTTCATCCATCACACACAGCAGACAGTAACATGGCCTTTATGTTCATCCATCACACACAGCAGACAGTAACATGGCCTTTATGTTCATCCATCACACACAGCAGACAGTATCAGCACTGATCGGTACGATAGTAAACATGCAGTAGTTTTTCATGATGAGAGCAGATCTTCTCTTGTATTCGTGTGGAGGCTTTGATGAGCTTGTTCTTAAAATCAGGAGATTCATAGTGAGGCTAGAGGTGTAACCTGCTCTCCGACTCTTTTGCATTATTCTGTACGTAAATCCGAGACACTCCATTTGGTATTATATGTTAAGTATGGTATGTATAATTTGTGGATGTCCGTCACCCATTTTGTATCATATGCTACAAATTACATTTTGAATCATATCTTACGAATTAGTAAAATGTACAGTACAGTTGAAGTCGGAAGTTGACATACACCTTAGCCAGCTACATTTAAACTCAGTTTTCACAATTCCTGATATTTTTATCGTAGTAAAAATTCCATCTTAGGTCAGTTAGGATCACCATTTTTTTTTAAAGAATGTGATATGTCAGAATAATAGTAGAGAGAATGATTTATTTCAGCTTTTATTTCTTTCATCACATTCCCAGTGGGTCAGAAGTTTACATACACTCAATTAGTATTTGGTAGCATTGCCTTTAAATTGTTTAACTTGGGTCAAATGTTTCAGGTAGCCTTCCACAAGCTTCCCACAATAAATTGGATGAATTTTGGCCCATTCCTCCTGACAGAGCTGGTGTAACTGAGTCAGGTTTGTAGGCCTCCTTGCTCGCACACACTTTTTCAGTTCTGCCCAAAAATGTTCTATTGGATTGGGGTCAGGGCTTTGTGATGGCCACTCCAATACCTTGACTTTGTTGTCCTTAAGCCATTTTGCCATACCTTTGGAAGCAGACTTGGGGTCATTGTCCATTTGGAAGACCCATTTGTGACCAAGCTTTAACTTCCTGACTGATGTCTGAAATGTTGCTTCAGTATATACAGATAATTTTCTCCTCATGATGCCATCTATTTTTTGAAGTACACCAGTCTCTCCTGCAGCAAAGCACCCCACAACATGATGCTGCCACCCCTGTGCTTCACGGTTGGGATGGTGTTCTTCGGCTTGCAAGCCTCCCACTTTTTCCTTCAAACAAAACAATGGTCATTATGGCCAAACAGTTCTATTTTTGTTTCATCAGACCAGAGGACATCTCTCCATAAGTACGATCTTTGTCCCCATGTGCAGTTGCAAACCGTTGTCTGGCTTTTTTAATGGCGGTTTAGGAGCAGTGGCTTCTTCCTTGCTGAACGGCTTTCAGGTTATGTTGATATAGGACTCATTTTACTGTGGATATAGATACTTTTGTACCTGTTTCCTCCAGCATCTTCACAAGGTCCTTTGCTCTTGTTCTGGGATTGATTTGCACCTTTCGCACCAAAGTACGTTCATCTTTAGGAGACAGAACACGTCTCCTTCCTGAGCGGTATGATGGCTGCGTGGTCCCATGGTGTTCATACTTGCGTACTATTATTTGTACAGAATAATAGAAAATCTTCCTATTCATGAAAATCACAAGTGAAATATATTGGAATACAGCTTAGCCTTTTGTTAATCACCCTGTCATCTCAGGATTTCAAAATATGCTTTTCAGCCAAACCTAGACAAGCATTTGTGTAAGTTTATCATAGACTAGCATAGCATTATGCTTTGCTAGCAGCAGACAACCTTGTCACGAAAATCAGAAAAGCAATCAAACTAAATCTTTTACCTTTGATGAACTTCGGATGTTTTCACTCACGAGACTCCCAGGTAGATAGCCAAAGTTCATTTTTTTCCCAAAAGATTATTTTTGTCGGCGAAATAGCTCCATTTGTTCTTCACGTTTGGCTGAGAAATCGCCCGGAAATTGCAGTCACGAAAACTTCGAAAAATATTCCAAATTAGCTCCATAATATCGACAGAAACATGGCAAACGTTGTTTATAATCAATCCTCAAGGTGTTTTTCTAATATCTATTCGACAATTAGTTTTTCAGTAGGACCGATTGGAGTAATGGCTACCTCTGTATTTTACTCGAGTCACCCTGGGAGCCATCATGTGACCACTTACGCAATGTAGCCGCCTACGGCTATTCTTCAACATAAATGCGTAAAACTACATCACAATGCTATAGACACCTTGGGGAATACGTAGACAGCGTAAGCTCGTTGATAGGACATTCACAGCTCAATAGGGACTCATTGGAACGCAGCGCTTTCAAAATATGGGGCACTTCCGGATTGGATTTTTCCCAGGCTTTCGCCTGCAACCATATCTTTACAGAGTGTTTTCTATCCAAAGCTGTCAATTATATGCATATTCTAGCATCTTGTCCTGACAAAATATCCCATTTAAAACGGGAACGTTTTTTTTCCAAAAATGAAAATACTGCCCCCTAGTACCAACAGGTTTTAACAGAATTGCATTTTCTCAGGGAAAACAATGTTTCATTCTTAGCTAGAATCATTGTCAAGCGTTGTCGAATGTGATTTCCTGTGGTCAAAACTTTTAATGAACTCGCACAACTTATCATCGGGTTTACTTTCACATTGAAGTTCGCTGAAACATGTGGCAAGCCCGCATCCCGCCCCAACCTCACACTTCAGCCTCTATCTGGCACGTCAACACATTCCACATCATTTCTCATCTGTTGTTTTCCACGGTACAGAAGACAAAGGTGCTCAACCAACCAACATGAGTAGAGGTGCAATCTAAAAATGTCTAGACATCATTGGACAGGAAAAGGTGCAACGCTCGCTCATCATCTTTTTTTCTTTTTCGTTTTCTTAGACAAGTTTAAAAGATTGATGTTTCGGCCTTCTTCAGAGTAATCCAAAGGGAATGGACAAGTTCATATAGGGCATGGGGAAGACAATTTCAGATCAAACTCTTCAGCTGGTGGAGATACAGTGTTAGACCATACAGGTTAGTACTCAGGGTGTGATGTGCAGTGGCCAATGTCTCCACCTAGTGATGGAATACAAGTGAAAGGATGGGAAAATGCTTACAAGAAAGAAACATATGAAGACAGTTGTTGATTTCCATTGTTACAAGACAATCCAGTTTTTCTAAATGAGCTATCTAGGTTACTCACCATTCTAAAGGCTACAGATTTCAGTCACCACTAGAATAGTTATTTTACTTATATCTTTGTTTAATCTAATTAATCACATTAATCTTACAATAAAAATCCATATTTTGTAACAAATGTAAGATTTTTTTTAACATGTTGAATAAAGTAGAAACTCATTGACTGTTTATATGCATTTTCATGTACTGTATAAGTACACATTAATTACAGGTAATTACTCAAGATATAATTCATTTTAACTAGCTAACTCCTGTGTAACAGCTAGAAATGACATTGTACGTAAAGAAAACATTACATGTACTATGCTTTGAAATAGTGTCCTATTTCTAATCTGGAATTATACTCATATTAGATGTCTTTTCGCTAACTCAATCAAGTTAACCCAGATGATACACTTTATTTTGGGGGCAAGTGCTAACAACAACGTTGACTGGTGATATATTTTGAACAGTGCACATTCATGGCTAATTACTTAGAGCCTTTTAAACATAGGCTATAATCACTCAGACACCCAGCGCATGCACAAGGGATCCCAACCTTTGTCACAGTTGTTAACTTACTACCTGGCGATGTAAGCAGAGTTGTTTCAATGAGGAGATCGGTTCTCAGTTGGCTAACGCATATCATGTTTATGCAGGCTGCAACATGGTGTTTGGATGCTATCGGCAGTGGTGTAAACTAAAGTACCGGGGACTTAAAAATGCACTACAGGATCTTAAGCACAACAAATGTATAATATACAGTATAGCACAAATTGGATTTATGACTTATCATACTAATTGCACAAACACAATTATTATTATTATTGATTTTTTGCAGGACGTAACATATCATACGACATTGATGACGTGGTACACAAATAACGGGAACCACTTTTTGGCTCATGAGCTCCACTATCAAAACTACTGGCTGAAATTACACAAATCTTTAAGTACTACTTAAGTAGTTTACTACTTTTACTTCTCCTCTATAGTTCTAAAGAAAATAATGTGCTCTATGGTGCACTAGTGTGTTTATTGTCTGACTTGGATGGCACTTCCAGAAACGTAAAAAATGATGGCAAGGTTGTCAGAACGGGTAATGTACTGTGTAAGTAAACATGAATTACAAGTAATTCCTCCTCAAGATACACTTCATTTTAACTAGCTAACTCCTGTGTAACAACTAGTCATTTGTATTGATTAAGGATCCCATTCTCTTCCTGGGGTGCAGCAACATTAAGGCAGTTCTATACAATTACAAATATTACATGACATTTACATTTCAATAACACTTTTCACAACACATTAAGTGGGTGCCCTCATGCCACTACTCTACTATCACATAACTACAATACAAAATCCATGTGTATGTGTGTGTAGAGTGCATGTGTAATTACTTTGTACTTAGGCAAACATTACACGTGCTCCGAAATAGTGTCTTATTCCTCATCTGGGATGACACTAGTAGTCGTATTAAATCTGTTTTCGTAAACTCAAACCAAGTTAACCCAGAGGGTACGCTATATTTTGGGTGCACGTGCTAGCAACAACGTTGACTGGAGATATATTTTGAAAAGTGCACATTCATGGTTAAATAATTAGAGGCTATAATCTCTCAGACACCCAACGCATCCAATCGGAATTATCATCCTAGAGCTCTGACTTCTCCAACCTGAAGATCACTGACGTCACAAATTTTCCCAGTCTGAGCTTGTTTTTGATTCATTCCCAGTTGTCTTGAACGCACCATCTAGCAGACATCTGGGTAATATTCATTAGGCAGAAAATGGAAGAAAACGGACTGAAATATGCAGGGATTTCCTGGGACTTGTCCAATAGGAAACACTCATTTTAATTTTTCATTGCGAAACATTTCAAAACATTTTCTATTGGATGCCCTAATGAATACGACCCTGGTAGTGTTGGCCTATGCTTTACTTGAGTCTTAATGAATCCATATACAGTGCATTCGGAAAGTATTCAGACCCCTTGACTTTTTCCACATTTTGTTACTTTACAGCTTTGTTTTAAAATGGATTCAATTGTTTTTTCCACCCTCATCAATCTATACACAATAGCCCATAGAATGTTTTGCAAATTTATTAAAAATAAAAAAATAAAACATTTACATAAGTATTCAGACCCTTTACTCAGTACTTTGTTGAAGCACCTTTGGCAGCAATTACACCCTTGTTCTTGGTTATGAAACTACAAGCTTGGCACAGCTGTATTTGGGGAGTTTCTCCCATTCTTCTCTGCAGATCCTCTCAAGCTCTGTCAGGTTGGATGGGGAATGTTGCTGCACAGCTATTTTCAGGTCTCTCCACAGATGTTCGATTGGGTTCAAGTCCGGGCTCTGGCTGAGCCACTCAAGGACATTCAGAGACTTGTCCCGAAGCCGTTGTCTTGGCTGTGTGCTTAGGGTTGTTGTCCTGTTGGAAGGTGAACCTTCGCCCCAGTCTGAGGTCCTGAGCGCTCTGGAGCAGGTTTTCATCAAGATGACGGCAGGGGTAGCCTAGTGGGGGCGGCAGGGGTAGCCTAGTGGTTAGAGCGTTGGCCTGCACTGTAACCGGAAGGTTGCAAGTTCAAACCCCCGAGCTGACAAGGTACAAATCTGTCGTTCTGCCCCTGGACAGGAAGTTAACCCACTGTTCCTAGGCCGTCATTGAAAATAAGAATTTGTTCTTAACTGACTTGCCTAGTTAAATAAAGGTAAAAAAATAACATAAAAAGGATCTCTCTGTACTTTGCTCCGTTCATCTTTCCCTCAATCCTGGCTAGTCATCCAGTCTCTACCGCTGAAAAAATAACCACAGCATGATGCTGTCACCACCATGCTTCACAGTTGGGATGGTGCCTGGTTTCCTCCAGACGTGACGCCTCGCATTCAGGCCAAAGAGTTCTATCTTGGTTTCGTCAGACCAGAGAATCTTGTTTCTCATTGTCTGAAAGTCCTTTAGGTGCCATTTCGCAAAATCCGGCAGGCTGTCATGTGCCTTTTACTGAGGAGTGGCTTCTGTCTGGCCACTCTACCATAATGGCCTGATTGGTGGAGTGCTGCAGAGATGGTTGTCCTTCTGGAAGGTTCTCCCATCTCCACAGAGGAACTCTGGAGCTTTGTCAGAGTGACCATCGGGTTTCTTGGTCACCTCCCAGACTAAGGCCCTTCTCCCCCGATTGCTCAGTTTGGCCGGGCAGTCATCTCTACAAAGAGTCCTGGTGGTTCCAAACTTCGGCCTCATGGCTTGGTTGACATGCACTGTCAACTGTGGGAACTTATATAGACAGGTGTGTGTCTTTCCAAATCATGTCCAATCAATTGAATTTACCACAGGTGGACTTCAATTTGTAGAAGCATCTCAAGGATGATCAATGGAAACAGAATGCACCTGAGCTCAATTTCGAGTCTCATAGCAAAGGGTCTGAATACTTATGTAAAGGTATTTCTGTTTTACTAAATACATTTTCATAAAGTTCTGAACCGGTTTCTGCCTTGTCCTTATGGAGTATTGTTTGCAGATTGATGATATGTTTTTATTTATTTAATCCATTGTAGAATAAGGCTGTAACGAAACACAATGTGGAAAAAGGCCAGGGGTCTGAATACTTTCCGAATGCACTGTACAAGTTGACTGGAGAGTAGGTTGCTCCTAGATGACATTGAGCCTCTTCTCTGGTCTCTCTCTCCTGGTGTTGGCCATGGTGTTCCTCTGGTTCTTCTCCTCTTCCACATAGCCTTGCTTCATGATACTGGTGATGTACAGGAACAACGTCTGTGGGACAACATGAAGGTCAACACATAAGACATGGAATAGATATCTACTGCTCTATTATAGGGTAAATACAGCAGTGGTTCCCAACCAGGGGTACTAGGACCCTGGGGGTACTTGTCCTATCCACAGGGGGTACATGAGAAGACTCATGAGACCAAAGGCTTACTGATAAAATGCACATGAGGGGTTACTTCAGGTGTACTCTGGGCAGAGCAAAAATCAGTTGGTGGCACAGTAACCGAAAAAGGTTGGGAACCACTGGTATACAGTATACATGGCAGTCCTTTTGAGATGTCCGAATGAATTTTAGTCAAAAACTGAACTCTGTTGTCCCATTAACACAGCACAACATTGAATATGCTCAGGGCTTTCAGTTTTCCCCCTGGATGTTCCTGGTGCTCTTGTTAATGGAGACAAAAAAGCCTTTTACTTAGTGAATAACAACACAGAAAAATAAAACATAATACTGGCAACATGTTTTCAGCACAACTCTGCTGGATTACAAATGTGCCCTTATAGCTAAATGCCAAGCTGACAAAGGCCTGCAACTATGAGGGCAAGGACCTTAAACATCCTGGAGATAAAAGCCTGGGCTCAGCCTATTCAAGATATTACAGTATACACTGGACACAACATCCAACCATTTCAAAGATTTTACATATAAGGAAATCAGCCAATTGAAATAAATTCATTAGGCTCTCATCTATGGATTTCACATGACTAGGAATACAGATGTGCATCTGTTGGTCACGTCACAGATACAGTATCTTTAAAAAAGGTAGGGGTGTGTATCAGAAAACCAGTCAGTATCTGGTGTGACCACCATTTGCTACATGCAGCGTGACACATCTCCTACGCATTGAGTTGATCAGGCTGTTGATTGTGGAGTGTTGTCCCACTCCTCTTCAATGGAAATGTAAAGTGGCTAGACACACTGTCGTCTACGTCGATCCAGAGCATCCCAAACATGCTCAATGCGTGACATGTCTGGTGAGTATGCAGGCCATGGAAGAACTGGAACATTTTCACCTCCCAGAAATTGTGTACAGATCCTTGCAACATAGGACCGTGCAATATCATGCTGAAACATGAGGTGATGGCGTTAGATGAATGGCACGAAAATGGGCCTCAGGATCTCATTGCGGTATCTGAAATTGCCATCGATAAAATGCAATTGTGTTCGTTGTCCGTAGCATATGCCTGCCCATACCATAATCCCACCACCACCCTGGGGCACTCTGTTCACAACGTTGACATCAGCAAACCGCTCGCCCACATGATGCCATACACGCTGTCTGCCATCTCTTCATCCGTGAAGAGCACACTTCTCCAGCGTGCCAGTGGTCATCGAAGGTGAGAATTTTCCCATTGAAGTCGGTTACGACACCGAACTGTAGTCAGGTCAAGACCCTGGTGAGGATGATGAGCTGACAGATGAGCTTCCCTGAGACAGTTTCTGCAGAAATTCTTCAAGTCCGAGTGGCTGAGTCCGAGTGGCTGGTCTCTGACGATCCTGGATGTGGAGGTCCTCAGCTGGCATGGTTACACTTGGTCGGCAGTTTTGAGGCCGGTTGGACGTACTGTCAAATTCTCTAAAATGACGTGGCTTATGGTAGAGAAATTAACATTATAATTCTCTGGGAACAGCTCTGGTGGACATTCAGAATGCCAATTGCACACTCCCTCAACTTGAGCCGTCTGTGGCATTGTGTTGTGTGACAAAACTGCACATTTTAAAATATCCTTTTATTGTTCCCAGCACAAGGTGCACCTGTGTAATGACCATGCTGCTTAATCAGCTTCTTGATATGTCACACCTGTCAGGTGGATGGATTATCTTTGCAAAGGAGAAATGCTCACTAACAGGGATGTAAACAAATTTGTGAACAACATTTGAGAGAAATAAGCTTTTTGTGCATATGGGACCAACACTTTACCTGTTGAGTTTAGATTTTTGTTCAGTGTAATTGTGTTACTAAATGGTGTCTTTCTGTCTCTATTTCATTGGTTGAGACAAGAGCAAGTACAGTACAAGATTCAGTCTCAAGTGTTAATTGAAATTCCAGAAGCATCATGTGGATGCATGGTCTATGTCTGAAGATGCCTATCTTGTATAATTTCATCCATCATTCCCTAGCCTAAAGCTATTCAGGCCCAGGTGTTTTGTGATAGGACCTTTCCTGATCCAAGGCTGTGTCTAGACTTGACAGTTCATACAGCTTTAGTATTCTGATCATAGAGTTCTGATCATAGTATTCTGATCATAGTATTCTGATCATAGTGTTCTGATCATAGAGTTCTGATCATAGAGTTCTGATCATGGTATTCCGAACGCATCATGCATCTACACCGACATTTAGATGTGTCTACCGGGTCCACAGTGTGATTCTTTATCCCCGCTCTATATTCAAATGCCAGAATGCATTCTACAAATGGTGGAATAGGCCAGATATGATAGTAACACAACAACTTATGGCAGTAGCTAACTAGCAAAGCTAACCTCCGTAGCTAGCCAGCAAGCTTTCAACGAACGCTAAAGAGATTGCAAACGGGTTAGCCTTACTCTAGCCAATCAAAAAAATAAATAATATGAGGCCAGCAAACATGTTCCTCACACGCTAGGAACATATTTCCTTCAATGTTATAATGAAAATGTGCTGTTCAGTCCCAAAAAACAAGTTTTTAGGAGACTTGTGCGAGGAGTGCTGATGACGCTGCCCACTGCAAGCAAGCAATGCAGATGTAGAAGCACGGTGGCTAGTAAAAACTCCATAGAAAGGCAGGAACCTAGGAAGAAACCTAGAGACGAACCAGGCTCTGAGGCGTGGCCAGTCATCTTCTGGCTGGTGGAGATAAGAGTACATGGCCATTAAAGCCAGATCGATCTTCAAGATGTTCAAAATGTTCATAGATGACCAGCAGGGTCAACTAATAAATTCACACACAATGCATCCCTGACCACCTCCTGAAGTGGTCAGCTTGATCTGAACACAAACAGACCACAAAGCAACTTTTGTGCATCTAGACCCGTCTTTTCAATGCGATCTTTTGTATTCTGATAGCAGAAGTCGCATGTAAGCGTGCAGACACGACCACAGTGGTGTACATGTATGCAATTAGTGTGTTACATCTGGTAAATAGCTTACAAAGGTGACATTGTATGCCTATGAGACGAAGTGGTGAAACATTTTTCTCATAGTGAGTGAATGGACATGGAGAAAAGGAGATATCTACTTTAGCTAACTGTGGGCCTACAACCATATTCACATCAGGGTTTAATAACGGGAACCGGGCTACGGAGAAACCTGTTTCCTGAGATAAATAATTGAGAGAAACCGGTCAATTATAATGAATTATTTCTATGAACAGTGTGACGTGAAATGAAGCTGTTAAATGATATGTCATGTTTAAATCTGGCTTCTCTACTACAGCCGTCTCTGATCTGCTAATCATCAACGCTCATTCCTTTACACTTCTGCTGTATGGCAAAGCTTCACTAAAAGAAATGCCACCGAGGCAGAATGCTAAATCTACAAGCGCACAATAACATGTTCCGGTGGTTGGAGGAAGTGTAGTATTGTTCTGACATGCAGGCCTACACCCCCAACATAGTGAGGTAAGTGGAGAGAGGGGGATTCAGCAGATCATTTGTTTAGCTTGCGCTACAGACGGCTATATCGGTCCACGAATACAGGAACAGTGCACTGCTTTTGTGAGAACATTTGTTTATTTTTTGTTGTAATTATTCAGGGGGGTTGGCAGCACCCTCAGCACCCCCCCATCCCACGGCTATGTTCAAATCTCCAAACTAGCTGGATTTGCAACATTGTTTCATGATGTTACACTAACAAAAGCGAGCGCACGGCGGGTTTAGATTCAAGGGCAATTGATCAACCCCAGCACTGTCCACAGTGCTGAATCTCTGCTACTATTAGCTCACGTTTTTTATTTTACCTTTATTTAACTAGGCAAGTCAGTTAAGAACAAATTCTTATTTTCAATGACAGCCTAGGAACAGTGGGTTAACTGCCTTGTTCAGGGGCAGAAAAATATATTTTTACCTTGTCAGCTCAGGGATTTGATCTTGCAACCTTTCGATTACTAGTCTAACGCTCTAAACACTAGGCTACACTAGGCTACATTTATCCATTTACAGTGATATTTTGTTATTTAACTAGGCAAGTCAGTTAAGAACTAATTCTTATTTACGATAACAGCCTACCCCAGCCAAACCCTAACCCGGATGACGCTGGGCCAATTGTGCGCCGCCCTATGGGACTTGCAATCACAGCAGGTTGTGATACAGCCTAGAATTGAACCAGGGAATGTAGTGACACCACTAGCACTGAGATGCAGTGCCTTAGACCACTGTGCCGCTTGGGAGCCCCGTAAAATTATGCCTGATTTTTTTCCACTGGCATTATATTAAATAGCACTTCCTGTTTGAACAGGAATACTGGGATGCCTGGTAATTTCTTGCAATTTTCTCGGGACGGAAAATGTCTAGATTTTCAGGAAAATATTAAACCCTCATTCACAATTCACGTTGCCTACAATTTATGTAGTCAATCCACTAGAGGTCACTGTCACACTGTATGTCTTTCCTGTGCTATTTGAAAGTACAATATGCAGAAACTCCACCATTTCCTGGTAGCAAAAATTCTTAGTCCCCTAATTTCAGTTTATGTGACAAAACAAAAATGGTGTAAAGAATCATTGAACCGTTCTTTTCAATAACCCCAAAATATTGTATTTTCAGCTGTTTGAAGCTGGTGTACAAAATTGAAAGTAAAAGATGCAAAAACAAAATGTAAGAATGGGAAGCATAGAAATAGAGCACATAGAACACAAACCACTTCTTAGACTTTCTTTCACTGAGAATGGCATATAACTCACATTCTATGTGAATTTGGTCGAGTTGCCCAAAAAAGTTACACATTGCAGCATTAAATGATACTATTGCACTTTCAACAAGCACCACAGCTCTTCAGAGTATATACTTAACACTGTAGGACAGTGGGCGAATGGCTGTATGTATTCAGCAATCAAGCAGTTTGAAATGTTTTCTGGGTGTATTGAACAGATTGCTTTGAGTCTTTTCCTACAGATGTGCTGAAAAGCAGGTTCCACAGGAGGTTAGTGGCACCTTAAATGGGGAAGACGGGCTCGTGGTAATGGCTGGAGCGGCAGAATGGTAACAAACACATGGTTTGTATGTGTTTGATGCCATTCCATCTGCTCCATGCCAGCCATTATTACGAGCCCTGAGCAGCCTCTATTGGTGTATTTTTTATTTTATTTTACCTTTATTTAACTAGGCAAGTCATTAAGAACAAATTCTTATTTTCAATGACGGCCTAGGAACAGTGGGTTAACTGCCTGTTCAGGGGCAGAACGACAGATACCTTGTACCTTGTCAGCTCGGGATTTGAACTTGCAACCTTCCGGTTACTTCCGGTTACTAGTCCAACCACTAGGCTACCCTGCCGCCCCGATACTGGTGTATTCACTAGAAACCAAATGGAAGCAAACAGGTCGAAATGGGGAGGGTATATTTACCACTATATTCTACAACTACGCACATGTCAATAACCATTGTTGCAACGTTACTGAATGACCCACAATCCAGTATAAATAGTTAGAAAATAATTGTGTAATATTTCATATTTTTAAAAGGGCAATCTGGCACTCAAACAACCACAAAGCCGACACCCTGCTACTTTGTTGAGTAAACGGCTGAGAGATAGAGCTGAAGAAATGAGCTATGTATACAAGGACAGACCATCCATGCAATCAAAATGATAGTTTTAAACACTTAATTACATGTCATTTAATAGGATCTCTATGGTTTAAACCCATTTTAAAGCTATAGTCTTCACAATTACATTGTTTACAAATTGAGTAAAGCAAGCTTATATTTTGGGTTCTGATGGGGTACGACAGTTGAACTAAGCCTATGAGGCATGAATATGTTATATTTTTTCAAGAATCAATGGCTAAATAAACTCAATTTAAAAGTCCAAAACTGCATGTCCCAATCCCAGATGGACCTTTTAAGGCCTTATAAAGTAGTGTTTTAACCGTTAAATAGCTTCTCCACATAGATAAAGGAACAGACGGGCGGCTCATGGTCATCGTCACACCATGGTTATTAGCTAGGATGGGAATGTTCCCATCAACTGTTTACCTTCCAAGCCTCCTCCACTTCTGAGGTCCAGTTGTCCTTCAGGATTGGCTGGACGGCTCGAATAAACTCTGCCCCCACGTACTGGAATAAACCCAAAGGACATAATTAGGGCCCTGGAAGGTCATAAATGTTTGATAAACAGAGAGCAATAGACTCAGAATTATCTGATGATCCAGCAAAATAGCAAGCCAGATTTTCCATTACGTTATCGTGCAGTTATTATCTAGACAGAGAAGATTAAAGCTGGATGGATTGCAAGAAAATCTACACACATCCCTAGTCCTGTGGTGATGATTGTTCTGTGAAAGTCCACGCTCTGTTGTTAAGCAACGGTAGTACTGGAACCGTATTTTCTAGTCATGGAATATTTTGAGTGCTGATCTAGGATTAGTTTTGCCTTTAAGGTCATAAAGGAACAAGATCACGTGGACAAGATCACATTAGCCAGAAAACCTACAGAGTAGGACAGACTGAACACCTACCATGTAGTACTTCGGAGGGGAGTTGTAACGATAGTGGCTTTTGCCCAGATCTAGGATCAGTTGATCCAGTCGTTCCATCTGATTAAGTCTGGCCACGCTTTTCTCAATGAAGTGCATTATCCTTCAAGACATGGAACAAAACGCCATTGTCAGAGGTAGACAGCATCAGATGTAGAAAGGCAGACACTAACACAGTCGAACCGTGACATCGGGCAATGCAAAGTAGCAAGCTTCTGTGTTGTTAGCTAAAGGGACATTTATGGAAGGGAGAATGAGACATCTGTTTAGTTTTATGGCATTAGCAACTGATTGACTAGCGCAGACACTCGTGTGTTTGTGTTCCTGAAGGCACCAAGTGTACCTCATGATAATGCTGGTCAGGTTAGATGCACCATGATCTCCAGCAGTTACAACTAAATAGGTAAATACATAGTACACATGTCTAGGTTGTAAGATAAAGACTTGACTGTAGCTAGTTACATGCCCCCCCCTCCCCATACTAGCACCACGCTTCAATTAACCGAGCTATCAGAAATATTTCATCAGAAGATCTCAAGGAACTCTTCAGTATCCAGTATCCATGCAAGTCATAGTCTGAGTACTTTAGAATAGACAGTCTAGGAAAGAAGAGATTTTCTACCTCAGTCAAAGAAAGAGACCAGAGAGCCTTTAAAAACATGTCATACTAAGAAGCAACTGAAGTTGACCCTAGAGGTAGCAAACGTAGCTTTCATCCGTGTGTGTTTAGTCTAGAGGTCGACCGATTATGATTTTTCAACTCGGATACCGATTATTGGACGATTTTTTGTTGTTTATTTATTTGTAATAATTACAATTACAACAATACTGAATGAACACTTTTAGTTTAACTTAATATAATACATCAATAAATTCAATTTAGCCTCAAATAAATAATAAAAAATGTTCAATTTGGTTTAAATGATGCAAAAACAAAGTGTTGGAGAAGAAAGTAAAAGTGAAATATGTGCCATGTAAAAAAGCTAACGTTTAAGTTCCTTGCTCAGAACATATGAAAGCTGGTGGTTCCTTTTAACATGAGTTTTCAATATTCCCAGGTAAGAAGTTTTAGGTTGCAGTTATTATAGGAATTATAGGTCTATTTCTCTCTATACCATCTGTATTTCATATACCTTTGACTTTTGGATGTTATTATAGGCATTTTAGTATTGCCAGTGTAACAGTATAGCTTCCGTCCCTCTCCTCGCCCCTACCTGGGCTCCAACCAGGAACACATCGACAACAGCCACCCTCGAAGCATTGTTATCCATTGCTCCACAAAAGCCGCGGCCCTTGCAGAGCAAGGGGAACAACTACAAGGTCTCAGAGCTAGTGACGTCACCGATTGAAACACTATTAGCGCGCACCCCGCTAACTAGCTTGGGAGTTGATAGGCTTGAAGTCATAAACAGCTCAATACTTGAAGCACAGCGAAGAGCTGCTGGCAAACGCACAAAGTGCTGTTTGAATGAATGCTTACGAGCCTGCTGCTGCCTACCACCGCTCAGTCAGACTGCTGCTGCCTACCACCGCTCAGTCAGACTGCTCTATCAAATATCAAATCATAGACTTAATTATAACACAGAAATACGAGCCTTAGGTCATTAATATGGTCAAATCAGGAAACTATCATTTCGAAAACAAAACGTTTATTCTTTCAGTGAAATACAGAACCGTCGGGTGGCATCCATAAGTCTAAATATTCCTGTTACATTGCACAACCTTCAATGTTATGTCATAATTACGTAAAATTCGGGCAAATTAGTTTGCAACGAGCCAGGCGGCCCAAACTGTTGCATTTACCCTGACTCTGCGTGCAATGAACGCAAGAGAAAATGGCACAATTTCCCCAGTTTAATATTGCCTGCTAACCTGGATTTATTTTAATTAAATATGCAGGTTTAATAAAATATACTTCTGTGTATTGATTTTAAGAAAGGCATGGATGTTTATGGTTAGGTACATTCGTACAATGATTGTGCTTTTTTCGTAAATGCGCTTTTGTTAAATCATCCCCCCGTTTGACGAAGTTGGGTGTTAGGAATAAGTAGTCTTCACACAGTTCGCAACGAGCCAGGCGGCCCAAACTGCTGCATATACCCTGACTCTGTTGCACAGAACGCAAGAGAAGTGACACAATTTTCCTAGTTAAAAGAAATTCATGTTAGCAGGCAATATTAACTAAATATGCAGGTTTAAAAATATATACTTGTGTATTGATTCTAAGAAAGGCGTTGATGTTTATGGTTAGGTACACATTGGTGCAACGACAGTGCTTTTTTCACAAATGCGCTTGTTAAATCACCCATTTGGCGAAGTAGGCTATGATTCCTGAGGACCATGCCTCAGGACTACCTGACATGATGACTCCTTGCTGTCCCCAGTCCACCTGGCCGTGCTGCTGCTCCAGTTTCAAATGTTCGGCCTGTGATTATTATTATTTGACCATGCTGGTCATTTATGAACATCTGAACATCTTAGCCATGTTGTGTTAAAATCTCCACCCGGCACAGCCAGAAGAGGACTGGCCACCCCACATAGCCTGGTTCCTCTCTAGGTTTCTTCCTAGGTGTTGGCCTTTCTAGGGAGTTTTTCCTAGCCACCGTGCTTCTACACCTGCATTGCTTGCCTTTTGGGGTTTTAGGCTGGGTTTCTGTATAAATAAATTTAATTTGATTCAATGATAAATTAACAGGCACCGCATCGATTATATGCAATGCAGGACAAGCTAGATAAACTAGTAACATCATCAACCATGTGGAGTTAACTAGTGATTATGTTAAGACTGATTGTTTTTTTATAAGATACATTTAATGCTAGCTAGCACCTTACCGTGGCTCCTTGCTGCACTCACATAACAGGTAGTCAGCCTGCCACGCAGTCTCCTCGTGGAGTGCAATGTAATCGGTGTCCAAAAATGCTGATTACCATTTGTTATGAAAACATGAAAATCGGCCCTGATTAAATCGGCCATTCCGATTAATCGGTCGACCTCTAGTTTAGTCACATTCCGAGGCACCCTGTTGCTGAATTAATAGCCACAACCCTCACTGCGGCTTAATGAGCTCCAGCGTTAGCATTGGCAACCATTTAATGCCTCGCGTAAGGTCAGCGCCATGAGCTTTAGAAGGCGAGGTGTGTTGTGGGTCGCTGTGAGGGAACGTAGACAACAGACACTGGGTTAAATGTCTCCTTTTTGCCAGGGATGCAGCAGGTACAAGATAAGTGATATCAGTCCACTCACATTCACCTCAAGAACAGGCATATTAAATTAGATTTAGATTAAAAGTTTAATAGTCACATGTACAGGGTTGCAGGTGTACTGTAATTACACGGTACAGTGAAAATCTCAGAGGGGGGGGGAGCGGTGGGGATTGATATTCCAATTGTTCTGCCCGGGTTTATGAAGTATTGCACGAAACAAGTAATACAATTTGAGGAAAAACACTAGAAAAAGTAGAAACCTGCAATGTTTTGTATGAGCTCAAGGCGTCATCCGTCAGCGCCATTTTACCAATTTGTTTGACGATGACGACACTCGAAGCTACATGAGATTATACTAGTTATACTACACTGTAAACTTGTCTATCACGTGAATGCAGTAAGGTATTCTGTGCATGTCTGTGGAGTGCCATCTCATATTCTAACCAGCTTCTAACCACACAAACAAACACGCACACACAGACGCACTAACACACACATCATTTTTGTAGTTTTATTGTTTGTATCATTTTTTGTTCGTACATCGTTGTGTTATAAATGTGTGTGACTGTCCTTGTCTATCGGTGATTGTTGCTTGTCATGTTTTGTGTTGTTCGTGGACCCCAGAAGGAATAGCTGCTGCCTCTGCAAAAGCTAATGGGGATCCCAATACACAATAAACAAACAAACAGCTGTGCTTCCTAAACCCAACTTGATTCATTTACTCTACAAAAAAAATGCAATCTCTTGGTGCAACTCACCCCATCTCTGAATCTAGTTGGCTGTGTTGTCAATGTACCAAGACAATAAGAAATAAGGGGCCCAACGTCCTCACAGCTTCTACACTGGTGTCTCTGGATGTGCTCAGAGCTTATCTGGGAGCTGACAAGTGGGTGATGGTGAGAGGAGGAGGTAGAATGGCAGGAGGGAGAAAGGAGATAGGAGGAGGTTGAGGGAGGAGGCGAAGGGTGTCACTGACCGTAGGCCGTGAGTTTGTAGCTCCTTGTTGTTCCGCAGCCTCTCCAGGTCTTCCACGTCTCGGAACAGGAAGAAAACGTCTTTGCATTCTGGATGGGTCTCAAACAACCTGTTACCATGACAACGGACACCACTTGTGAGCACACTCGAGGTCGCGATTTAATAGATTCACAAACATTGCTCTGTAGGCCATTAAAACACAGTGGAGAAAATACAGATTTGGTTCTTTATGGGTTTCAAATGCACAACTGCGCTTTGGAAGCGATGTCCAATCTATGTTTTATTGTTGGTTTAATCTCTTATCATGGGGTTAATCTGTTTTATCATGAGGTTAATCTATGTTTTATGGGGTTAATCTGTTTTATCATGGGGCTAATCTATTTTATCATGGGGTTAATCTGTTTTATCATGGGGTTAATCTGTTTTATCATGGGGCTAATCTATTTTATCATGAGGCTAATCTGTGTTTTATGGGGTTAATCTGTTTTATGGGGTTAATCTGTTTTATCATGGGGCTAATCTATGTTTTATGGGGCTAATCTGTTTTATCATGGGGCTAATCTATGTTTTATCGTGGGGCTAATCTATGTTTTATCGTGGGGCTAATCTGTGTTTTATCGTGGGGCTAATCTGTGTTTTATCATGGGGCTAATCTATGTTTTATGGGGTTAATCTGTTTTATCATGTGGCTAATCTATTTTATCATGAGGCTAATCTATTTTATCATGAGGCTAATCTATGTTTTATGGGGTTAATCTGTTTTATCATGGGGCTAATCTATGTTTTATGGGGCTAATCTATGTTTTATCATGGGGCTAATCTATGTTTTATCGTGGGGCTAATCTATAATGGGGTTAATGTTTTATCATGGGTCTAATCTATGTTTTATCTATTTTATCATGGGGCTAATCTATGTTTTATCGGGGTTAATCTATTTTTCATGGGGCTAATCTATGTTTTATGGGGTTAATCTGTTTTATCATGGGGCTAATCTATGTTTTATGGGGTTAATCTGTTTTATCATGGGGCTAATCTATGTTTTATCATGGGGCTAATCTATGTTTTATCGTGGGGCTAATCTATGTTTTATCGTGGGGCTAATCTATGTTTTATCGTGGGGCTAATCTATGTTTTATCATGGGGCTAATCTATGTTTTATGGGGCTAATCTATGTTTTATGAGGTTAATCTGTTTTATCATGGGGTTAATCTGTTTTATCATGGGGTTAATCTATGTTTTATAGGGTTAATCGGTTTTATCATGGGGCTAATCTATGTTTTATGGGGATAATCTGTTTTATCATGGGCCTAATCTATGTTTTATCATGGGCCTAATCTATGTTTTATCATGGGCCTAATCTATGTTTTATCATGGGCCTAATCTATGTTTTATCATGGGCCTAATCTATGTTTTATCATGGGCCTAATCTATGTTGTATGGGGTTAATTTGTGTTTTATCAAGTGGTTAATAATAGTGAATAAAAAAATATACTGTGTGTGTGTGTATATATATATATATATATATATATATATATATATATAGAAGTATATATATATTGTTCTGTAACAATTACTATTGTAGCTGGAAAGGGGTGATTCTTTTAATGGAATATTTACATAGGCGTACAGAGGCCCATTATCAGCAACCATCACTCCTGTGTTCCAATGGCACGTTGTGTTAGCTAATCCAAGTTTATCATTTTAAAAGGCTAATTAATCAATAGTAAACCCTTTTGCAATTATGTTCGCACAGCTGAAAACTGTTGTGCTGATTAAAGACGCAATAAAACTGGCCTTCTTTAGACCAGTTGAGCATCTGGAGCATCAGCATTTGTGGGTTCGATTACAGGCTCAAAATCTCCAGAAACAAAAAACTTTCTTCTAAAACTCATTAGCCTATTCTTGTTCTGAGAAATTAAGGCTATTCTATGCGAGAAGTTGCCAAGAAACTGGAGATCTCGTACAACACTGTGTACTACTCCCTTCACAGAACAGCGCAAACTGGCCCTAACCAGAATAGAAAGAAGAGTGGGAGGCCCCGGTGCACAACTGAGCAAGAAGACAAGTACATTAGAGCGTCTAGTTTTCAACTGGCAGCTTCATTAAATAGTACCCACAAAACACCAGTCTCAGTGTCAACAGTAGAGGCGACTACGGGATGCTAGCCTTCTAGGCAGAGTTCCTCTGTCCAGTGTCTGTGTTCTTTTGCCCATCATAATCTTTTATTTTTATTGGCCAGTCTGAGATATGGCTTTTTCTTTGCAACTCTGCCTTAAAGGCTAGTGCCAAATGCTTACTTAGAAGCCCTTAACCAACAATTCTTTAAGGAGTTATAAGAAAAATGTGTTAAGTAAAAAATGTCAAATTAAAAGTGACAAATAATTAAACAGCAGCAGTAAAGTAACAATAGCGGGGCTATATACAGGAGGTACCGGTACAGAGTCAATGTGGAGGCTATATACAGGAGGTACCGGTACAGAGTCAATGTGGAGACTATATACAGGAGGTACCGGTACAGAGTCAATGTGGAGACTATATACAGGAGGTACCGGTACAGAGTCAATGTGGAGACTATATACAGGGGATACCAGTACAGAGTCAATGTGGAGACTATATACAGGGGGTACCAGTACAGAGTCAATGTGGAGGCTATATACAGGGGGTACCAGTACAGAGTCAATGTGGAGGCTATATACAGGGGGTACCAGTACAGAGTCAATGTGGAGGCTATATACAGGAGGTACCGGTACAGAGTCAATGTGGAGACTATATACAGGAGGTACCGGTACAGAGTCAATGTGGAGACTATATACAGGAGGTACCGGTACAGAGTCAATGTGGAGACTATATACAGGGGATACCAGTACAGAGTCAATGTGGAGACTATATACAGGGGGTACCAGTACAGAGTCAATGTGGAGGCTATATACAGGGGGTACCAGTACAGAGTCAATGTGGAGGCTATATACAGGAGGTACCAGTACAGAGTCAATGTGGAGACTATATACAGGGGGTACCGGTACAGAGTCAATGTGGAGGCTATATACAGGGGGTACCTGTACAGAGTCAATGTGGAGACTATATACAGGGGGTACCAGTACAGAGTCAATGTGGAGGCTATATACAGGGGGTACCAGTACAGAGTCAATGTGGAGGCTATATACAGGGGGTACCAGTACAGAGTCAATGTGGAGGCTATATACAGGGGTACCAGTACAGAGTCAATGTGGAGGCTATATACAGGGGTACCAGTACAGAGTCAATGTGGAGGCTATATACAGGGGGTACCAGTACAGAGTCAATGTGGAGGCTATATACAGGGGGTACCAGTACAGAGTCAATGTGGAGGCTATATACAGGGGTACCAGTACAGAGTCAATGTGGAGGCTATATACAGGGGTACCAGTACAGAGTCAATGTGGAGGCTATATACAGGGGTACCAGTACAGAGTCAATGTGGAGGCTATATACAGGGGGTACCAGTACAGAGTCAATGTGGAGGCTATATACAGGGGGTACCAGTACAGAGTCAATGTGGAGGCTATATACAGGGGGTACCAGTACAGAGTCAATGTGGAGACTATATACAGGGGGTACCAGTACAGAGTCAATGTGGAGACTATATACAGGGGGTACCGGTACAGAGTCAATGTGGAGGCTATATACAGGGGGTACCGGTACAGAGTCAATGTGGAGACTATATACAGGGGTACCGGTACAGAGTCAATGTGGAGGCTATATACAGGGGGTACCAGTACAGAGTCAATGTGGAGGCTATATACAGGGGTACTGATACAGAGTCAATGTGGAGGCTATATACAGGGGTACCGGTACAGAGTCAATGTGGAGGCTATATACAGGGGGTACCGGAACAGAGTCAATGTGGAGGCTATATACAGGGGGTACTGATACAGAGTCAATGTGGAGGCTATATACAGGGGTACCGGTACAGAGTCAATGTGGAGGCTATATACAGGGGGTACCAGTACAGAGTCAATGTGGAGGCTATATACAGGGGGTACTGATACAGAGTCAATGTGGAGGCTATATACAGGGGTACCAGAACAGAGTCAATGTGGAGACTATATACAGGGGGTACCGGAACAGAGTCAATGTGGAGACTATATACAGGGGGTACCAGAACAGAGTCAATGTGGAGGCTATATACAGGGGGTACCGGAACAGAGTCAATGTGGAGACTATATACAGGGGGTACCGGAACAGAGTCAATGTGGAGGCTATATACAGGGGGTACCAGAACAGAGTCAATGTGGAGCTATATACAGGGGTACCGGAACAGAGTCAATGTGGAGACTATATACAGGGGGTACCAGAACAGAGTCAATGTGGAGACTATATACAGGGGGTACCGGAACAGAGTCAATGTGGAGACTATATACAGGGGGTACCGGAACAGAGTCAATGTGGAGGCTATATACAGGGGGTACCGAACAGAGTCAATGTGGAGGCTATATACAGGGGTACCGGAACAGAGTCAATGTGGAGGCTATATACAGGGGGTACCGGAACAGAGTCAATGTGGAGGCTATATACAGGGGTACCAGTACAGAGTCAATGTGGAGACTATATACAGGGGGTACCGGTACAGAGTCAATGTGGAGGCTATATACAGGGGGTACCGGAACAGAGTCAATGTGGAGGCTATATACAGGGGGTACCGGTACAGAGTCAATGTGGAGGCTATATACAGGGGGTACCGGTACAGAGTCAATGTGGAGGCTATATACAGGGGGTACCGGTACAGAGTCAATGTGGAGGCTATATACAGGGGGTACCGGTACAGAGTCAATGTGGAGGCTATATACAGGGGGTACCGGTACAGAGTCAATGTGGAGGCTATATACAGGGGGTACCGGTACAGAGTCAATGTGGAGGCTATATACAGGGTATTACGGTACAGAGTCAATGTGGAGGCTATATACAGGGGGTACCAGTACAGAGTCAATGTGGAGGCTATATACAGGGGGTACCGGTACAGAGTCAATGTGGAGACTATATACAGGGGGTACCGGTACAGAGTCAATGTGGAGGCTATATACAGGGGGTACCGGAACAGAGTCAATGTGGAGGCTATATACAGGGGGTACCGGTACAGAGTCAATGTGGAGGCTATATACAGGGTATTACGGTACAGAGTCAATGTGGAGGCTATATACAGGGGGTACCAGAGTACAGAGTCAATGTGGAGGCTATATACAGGGGGTACCGGAACAGAGTCAATGTGGAGACTATATACAGGGGGTACCGGAACAGAGTCAATGTGGAGGCTATATACAGGGGGTACCGGAACAGAGTCAATGTGGAGGCTATATACAGGGGGTACCGGTACAGAGTCAATGTGGAGACTATATACAGGGGGTACCGGAACAGAGTCAATGTGGAGGCTATATACAGGGTATTACGGAACAGAGTCAATGTGGAGGCTATATACAGGGGGTACCGGTACAGAGTCAATGTGGAGGCTATATACAGGGGGTACCGGTACAGAGTCAATGTGGAGGCTATATACATGGGGTATTACGGAACAGAGTCAATGTGGAGACTATATACAGGGGGTACCGGAACAGAGTCAATGTGGAGGCTATATACAGGGGGTACCGGTACAGAGTCAATGTGGAGACTATATACAGGGGTACCGGTACAGAGTCAATGTGGAGACTATATACAGGGGGTACCGGTACAGAGTCAATGTGGAGACTATATACAGGGGGTACCGGTACAGAGTCAATGTGGAGGCTATATACAGGGGTACCGGAACAGATACAATGTGGAGGCTATATACAGGGTATTACGGTACAGAGTCAATGTGGAGGCTATATACAGGGGTACCGGTACAGAGTCAATGTGGAGGCTATATACAGGGGGTACCGGTACAGAGTCAATGTGGAGGCTATATACAGGGGGTACCGGTACAGAGTCAATGTGGAGCTATATACAGGGGGTACCGGTACAGAGTCAATGTGGAGACTATATACAGGGGGTACCGGTACAGAGTCAATGTGGAGGCTATATACAGGGGGTACCGGAACAGAGTCAATGTGGAGGCTATATACAGGGTATTACGGTACAGAGTCAATGTGGAGACTATATACAGGGGGTACCGGTACAGAGTCAATGTGGAGGCTATATACAGGGGGTACCGGTACAGAGTCAATGTGGAGACTATATACAGGGGGTACCGGTACAGAGTCAATGTGGAGGCTATATACAGGGGGTACCGGAACAGAGTCAATGTGGAGGCTATATACAGGGGGTACCGGTACAGAGTCAATGTGGAGGCTATATACAGGGGGTACCAGAACAGAGTCAATGTGGAGGCTATATACATGGGGTACCGGAACAGAGTCAATGTGGAGCTATATACAGGGGGTACAGAGTCACAGAGTCAATGTGGAGGCTATATACAGGGGTACCGGTACAGAGTCAATGTGGAGGCTATATACAGGGGGTACCGGTACAGAGTCAATGTGGAGGCTATATACAGGGGGTACCGGTACAGAGTCAATGTGGAGGCTTTATACAGGGGTACCGGAACAGAGTCAATGTGGAGGCTATATACAGGGGGTACCGGTACAGAGTCAATGTGGAGGCTATATACAGGGGGTACCGGTACAGAGTCAATGTGGAGGCTATATACAGGGGGTACCGGTACAGAGTCAATGTGGAGGCTATATACAGGGGGTACCGGTACAGATCAATGTGGAGGCTATATACAGGGGGTACCGGTACAGAGTCAATGTGGAGGCTATATACAGGGGGTACCGGTACAGAGTCAATGTGGAGGCTATATACAGGGGGTACCGGAACAGATACAATGTGGAGACTATATACAGGGGTACCGGTACAGAGTCAATGTGGAGACTATATACAGGGGTACCGGTACAGAGTCAATGTGGAGGCTATATACAGGGGGTACCGGTACAGAGTCAATGTGGAGGCTATATACAGGGGGTACCGGTACAGAGTCAATGTGGAGGCTATATACAGGGGTACCGGTACAGAGTCAATGTGGAGGCTATATACAGGGGGTACCGGTACAGAGTCAATGTGGAGGCTATATACAGGGGG